>NW_020219914.1:0-6689 GCF_003070985.1 Temnothorax curvispinosus | reverse complement strand
ACGGATACTTTGTAAAACTCGAAATCTCCTGTGTTTTTTTTCCTTCTCTTTTTGAATCGTATAACAATAATAATCTTTAATGCACCTATCGTTTTTCTATTTTTTTTTAAAATTTTTTAGTTTTATAATTTGTTTATCTTTTTTTCATTTTAATAAACTTCTTACACACATTTTATAACTTGAGATTTTATTGCCTTATTTATAAACATTATTTGTAACTTTTTATAAGGCTTACATTTTACCCATGAATGTCATATAATCCACCCTTCTTATATATCTTCAGGATATATGGCAAAAATGCAAATGTTTTGAAGTTTTTTTTTTTATTAAATACAAAAAATTAATATTTTATGTTTCTAGTCGACAGTATAATAGACAGTCTAGTAGACAGTATAGTAGACAGTCTAGTAGACAGTATAAAGTTTTTATTAGTATAATTTATTTGCCTTAAGCATAGTAAATAGTACTTGATAAATTAAGTTTCCCTTAGCTGTGCCGTATATATCGGAGTTACCCTATTATATGTTTTTGTAAACAGATTGAAATCAAACTGCAAGTAAATTATTCATTATTATCTAACGCCTTTAACGTTCAGCATCGACTCGTTATCTGTTATTAGTTTAGAAAAATTAACAATTCGTCACTTTTTCCCCCTTTCTTTTACATAATGTATGTACTATGTGTATTATAGGAACAACTAATAATAAAAGTTTTGATCTTTTTAATTCTAACAATAATATTAATTAATAGTAATAAAAAACATAAATACAGAGTATTCTAAAAGTTAAATATGTAGTATAACAGCACTCTCTCTAATTCCTTCGAAATTTTCAAATTTTAAACAAATTTGTCGCTTATTATATAATTATAATTAATACACTTAAAATATCACAATGTCAGCAAGTAAGGAAATGATAATTGAAATAATAGTTTATGGATATACATTTATGGATATACATTTATATCCTATCTCGTTCTCTCCCGCCGCTTTACTTTTTTTCAACCCTATCAGCACTCTCTCTACCTCTTCCCATCCTATTCCCTCTCCTTTCTCTATTTCCCCCTCCGCCCCTTGCTCTTCCTCTTTTCCTTCTCCTAACCTTCGCTTATATTCCGTTCCTTCTAACATCTCCCTTAAGTATTCATCCCACTCCTCCATTGTTATCTCCTTATTAATTTCTACTCTTTTTCTCCTTTCCTTCTTTATTACTTCCCACACCTGCTTCTCTGTTCTCGCCTCTCTTACCTCTTCCAGCAGATTTCTCTTTTTTTCCTTTTTTTCTTTCACACATTTCCTTATACTCCTTCTTTCCTTTCTTCTCTTATAATCTTCTTTATATTTTCTTCCTCTTTTCCAGTCTTTCAATAACTTTTCTACCTCCTTCTCCTTTTTCCTACAGTCCCCATCCCACCATTCTCCCTTTCTTTCTGCCCCTCTTTTTACTCTTCTCATCCTTTCTTTCATCTTAATTCTTTTTGTCAACTTTTCGATCTCTTTATCTATTGCCCTCCCCCCTACCTATTTCTACCTCCTCCGTTCTTCTTCTAAACTCCTCTCTTGCCTCTTCCGACCAGTCCGTCTCTTCTACCCACCTCTCTTCCTCCGCTATTGTCCCTCTCCTCTCACCACCACCCCCTTTGTCCACCCGTACTGCTACTGATTGGTGATCCGAATCTACCTCACACCCCACCTCTAATCTTGTCACTCTTTCCCAAATATTCCCATCTCCCTTCGCGTAATTGATCACTGTTTCCCTTCTTTCTCCTGTAAATTCACCCCTCCTTCTCATCTCCCTCCTATGCTCTATTCATAATTCCCCACCCTTCTTCTTCAACCCATCTAATCAGCCCTTCCCCCTGCCTATTTATCATTTTATCTTTCGATTTTCTTTCAGCTCCCTCTTCTCCATCCTCCAGCGCTCCTTTCTCCCCTGTTCTCACATTGAAATCGCCCCACACTATCCATCTCTTTTTTCTCCCTTCCTCCTCCTTCACCGATTTTATCTTACCCATTATCATAAGTTGCCGCTTACGTAAACTATTGCCAATCTCCATTTCTCCTTCTTCCATCTTACTTCTCTAATTATTAAACCCTCCTCCTATATCCATTCTTCTTTCCCTTCTAACACCTTTCTGACTCTCATCATTATCCCATCTATTGCTTTTCCTCTTCTTCCAACTCTTTCTTTCTTTACATCCTGTATCCTCCAGTTGAACTCCTTTGGCACGTTATTCTTCATCTTTTCCCGTTCCTCCTATTTCAGCCATGTTTCCACCAACCCCACGACATCCCACTTTTTTATCCTTTCCTAAAACCCTTCCTGTTTTCCCTTCACTCCCGCTACATCTCAAAAACCTATCTTTGGGCTTCCTTCCTGTTCCTTCCCCTCCTCCTCCCTCCTGCATTCCTTTCTTCCCCCTCCCCCTCTTTTTCCTCTCTTTCACTCCTTCTATTCCTTCTCTCCTTCTCAGCTATCCTCTCCAGGCTCCATTGCATTTTTCTTTGATGCTTTCCTTCAAGGTCATGTCATTCTTTATTTCTTCCATCCTCCCTTTCAACACATTCTTTTTCTGCATTACCTCTCTTTTTCTTACTCTATCTTTTAATCTAACTAAAACCATCTTCTCTTTCCCCGTTATTCTCTTTTACCTCCTTTATTCCTCCCTCCTCCCCCATCTCTAGCCATAGCTTCTCTACCGCTTTCTTTCGCCTTCCCTCCTCTACCTCCACCCCTTTCACTACTACATTGTTCCTCCTTCTGTCTCTCTTTTCTAACTCTCTCCACCTTTCTAGCTCTCTTACCTTCGCTTCTATTGCTTTATCTCTTTTTCCTATCTCCCACTTTCCTTCCTCTTTCACTTCTCCCTGCCCTTCCTTCCTCCCATCTCTCCATCTCTTAACTAATATATTTAAATTTATATATTAGTTAACTTCTTTATATACACTACCGCTCATTAATTTCAATATACCCTTATATTTGTTAATTTCTCTGTAAAAGATGAACATGATACATATGTTTTGTACAGAAATGAATACATTTGCTGTTATAAACACTTGCATGCATTGCATTTTTATATATTATTTATATAAAAATGCCATGCATGCAAGTGAAATGTTTATAACAGCAAGTGCATTCATTTCTGTGCAAAACACGTATCATGATGTTCATCCTTTACAGAGAAATCAACGAATCTATTGTATATTGAAATTAATAAGCGGTAGTGTATATAAAAAAGTTAACTAATATATAAATTTAAATATATTTGCAATATAATAAATATTTTTATAATATATAATACTTTTCTCTATATTGTTCCTTCTCTTCTCCTTCTTTCTTCATTTTCTATCTCTATAGCTTTCTCTCGTCTTAAAATACTTTTTACTTTTTTATAAACAGTTTAAGGTATCGATACAATAAATAATACTATAAAAGCTACTTTTGGATGGAACGGTAATAATTTACACATCCTATTATACCTCTATAATAATGTTAAAATCATAATAGCGTAATGAAAACGATTTATAGGAATAAATGTGATAGTATTTATGAAATAAAATTAAGTATGAAATATACATTTAAGAAATATTACTTTAATGATTATATTATCTTACGCGTTATTAACATCCCATACAGGTAAAGCAAATAGATACTATGATATACAGGATACCTTTAAACAATTCTTTCATTTTCTAACATTTTTCAGATATATTGTAATATAATCGTATAATTATGTTAAAATCGTCAGATATACTGTAATATAATCGTCATATTTTTTTACACAGAAATACTAATGCAAATTATTCAGACATTGTCACTAAAAAATTAGATGAAGATAGTTTGTAATCATACAAAGATACTGTTTAGTTAATGTACACATCTTTTTATTCACATATTTCTCATTTACTACCAACCGTCATTTCATAATGATGCATTTGCAACGAAATAGATACGTCAGCAACATTCGAAACCATCGACTGGAAAAAGCATTCTTCTTGGTCTATTCGTTGTGACGGATAAAATCGTATAATTTCAGCACTCAGCAGTGGATTCACTTCAATTGATGCGATTTTAAGACAGAGCTCAATTCAAAAAATCCTCGTTGTTACTAAATATGCTTTCAAAGCCTGTGAATAGCGCTAATTTCCCTGCCATACGCATATCTTTCTTTTTCGTGGCTGTATCCTGATTAGGCATCATCTTGTCCGCAATATGCTTATAGACTTTTCCATTCAGCATTAACATAAAAATCGTTATATAATTGTCTTGGTATTATAATCAATTTTATAATAAGTGTTTCCTCTCCGATAGCATAAACAAAATTAATTTTAGGAAATTTAAATTATTTTATCTTTTTCTGAAAGTAGAATAAAAAACGAAACTAAAAATCAAGTTCTTTTCAAATAATAGACAACTTGAATAAATTATAATTAATGTTTATAAGAACAATTTTATATTACTATTAAAAGGAATGTTTAGAGCACTGATTACACTTACATTTCCTGGTTAGCGCTTATTTTATGACATGTTGTATTTTCCAAATTTTACTTCCAAAACACCGAAAATACCTTCCAGCCTGTGATGACACCACGTATACGCCAACGAACCTGCACGGTATCGTTTTCAGAATGCATTGTGATCTTTAGGATGTCAAGCTTGACGTGTGCAAACTTCATATGACCAATGAACCTTAATAGTATCAATTGCTTCGCATAACTCACAAGTCCCCTGCAATATTTTTTAAGCATATTATGAGAAAATGAAAATACTTAATGCTAAAAACTCTCAATTGCTTTGAATACTTAATAAAATTAATTTTCGTTACTCCTCTAATATTGTTGATAAAAATTATATCATAATGGATAATAGGGACTCAATTCACAAATATTTTAGCATAACTTGCCTACAATACAAATTGCGCTACAGAACACTTTTTCGTTCTTTTCAACTTTTAAAATTTACAAGAAAGCATATGTATACGTACATACATGTGCAATTTTGGATACACCTTCCTTCTTAAAGATCTCTTCGGTATCATCTCCCTGCGGTCAATATATAGCGGCAAAATTGTATACCACATAGTTGAATATAAAATGTTCCAACGTGAGAAAACGAGAGAAAAGGACATTTATAATAGGTAATGACACACGATATGAACCACACAATAGTGTAAATTCGGGATTGGGAGAAAAAAGAGGGGGTAAAGGAGAAGAGATTCTTACAATTAGAGGCACTCTGTAGCAACTCGTATTATCTAGCACAAGAGGACCTCTTGTGCTAGACAATTATGCCTCAACAGTGTCTGACAATGAGAATTATTACATTTTGAAGACGCGAGATTGTACATTCAAAGCATCCAAATTAACGAAAGTAAAGTACAATATAAACATATTTCGGAGAAATCTTTCCGGCACTGGTACGTGTTAAAAACGTCATTATGACGTGTTAACTCGTCACACATTACGTTACAACGACGTCTCAATTGGTGTTCGAAACGTAATTGCCACGTTGCTGTGACGTAACTAACAGCCAAATTCTTGGTGACAGAAACGTTGTAGTGACGTGTATTTGCGACTTTATGTGACGGGTTAAGGACCTATTTGCAAATTAAAAATAATCAATCGGTTTTGAGAAATTAAGATTAGTTTTTATTGTATTATATATGTTAACGGTATATAATTTTATATATTAGACAAAATAAGTGATTATATATTATTTATGTGACAGAAATTGAAACAGACAATATATATTTTATTTTAAATAAAATATAACATCTATTTTATATTTCTTTCACAATAAGTATAATCATTATGTATTTTGTCTATCAATATAAATATATAGTTTACATATATAACACAATAAAAAGTAATCTCAACTTCTCAAAATCAGACGATTGTGTTTTATAATATGAATATAAAGCACCAAGAAAAGAGGTAATAAATAAAAATAATGTAAATATATGTTTTTGTTGCTATACATTAGCCTTTTATTTTCTCTTTATATCTCTTTCTCACTCAATGTTAATAAATGTTATCAAAATACGTAACACTTAAAATCGTCTAAATTATCAAAAGTATATCAACATAATAAAATATACGGTTATTATTTTAAAAATAAACAGTCTTTCTCTTAAAAAAATATTATATTATAAAGAATTGTTATATGTGTAAAAAATGTAAGTGTAAAAATAAAAATATATTCTGTACACATATATAATGCACATTATGCACGTATTGCACATATAAAAAGTAAATAAAACTAATCTTTGTACTATTTATGAAACCTTTAAAATAATTCTTATCTTTTGGTAATTATAAATGTTTAGTGTTCATCATTTGATGAACGTTCATCATTCAGTTCATCACTTTCCGAATCATCTGACGATGAGTTTGAACTTAATGGGGGCGTTTCCTCCTTTCGACATTTTTTTTCTTTCCTAAAACAAATAACAATAAGAGATATCATTACATACAAAGCGCATTGAAAAAAGGATAAAGTTCAGATTGCAGAAGATGCACAAAATATATGCATATATACATATAATAGTCATTAATATAGATACTCTTTTCCATGGGTCTCTGTTAAACTAATTTCTATTTCTATTTCAATTAATGTTATATATGTATATAAGTGTGTGTATGTATGTGTGTGTGTGTGTGTGTGTGTGTGTGTGTGTGTGTGTGTGTGTGT
>NW_020219913.1:0-4149 GCF_003070985.1 Temnothorax curvispinosus | reverse complement strand
AAGCGGCCAGAAGCTCTGTCGCACCGCGGCTATGGTGCCCTGCAATCTCGCGTGAAGGTTACGCCTGTGCTCTCGTTCTATTATAAGATGAGTAAGCCGATGATTTTTTGGAAGTAGGATCGGGTGGCGGGCACCGTACGACAATTCGGAATTTCCCAGTCTCCCCCCGACGCGGATCAATCCCCGCTCGTCCAAAAATGGCGCTAACGAAGTCAAAGAACTGGAGGAAGTAAGCGAGACCCCCCCTTCTAATTGGTGGATTTCGCTGGAAAACGCGTCTCTCTGGACGTTCTTGCACAAGCAGTCGAGCGCGGTGCAGATTTCTTCGTGTGAGACACGAGTGCCTGCTTCTCTGTGCGGGTGAAGATGCGGTTTGAGAAATCGCAGGCAATAGGCCATGATCCTGCACAATTTGTTTAAGCTGGAGCATCTGTGCGCCAGCTCCACGAACGGATTCGCCGTTGCCGCAACAGCGACGGCAACGGTCCTTCGCATCTCGGGCATCTCAGATTCGGAGATGCATGGATTATCCCTTGGCCACGCGGCCTCGCCCTCCCTCAAAAACTCGGGGCCGTGCCACCACAATGCCGAACTCCGAATCTCATGCGGGTAGATACCTCGAGACAACAAATCGGCGGGATTCTGCGCTGACGGCACGTGCCGCCAGTCCGAAGCGCGTGTTAGCCGTTGTATTTCGCCGACGCGATTTGCAACAAATACCGACCATTTCCTCGAGCACGACGAAATCCACCGCAATGCTATTGTGGCATCCGACCATAAAAAGGACTGCGCCTCTCCCACTTCGATAGAAGAGCGCGCCTTGTCCCATAATTGCGCTAGCAATAGCGCCGCGCAAAGCTCCAGCCGAGGAATGGAAATCGTTTTCAGAGGCGCGACTCTAGTCTTTGAACACCACAGGTCGACGCGAAATTCATTCTCCCCGATTTGCCTCCGAATATATAAGCACGCGCCATACGCCCGCTGGCTGGCGTCGCAAAATCCGTGTATCTGAAATCGCGAATGCTCGCCGCGTTCCTTGATGAATCGCGGTATTCTCAATTCATTCAGCGCGGTCAATTGCTCTTTAAACGCGGACCACCTTGTATGCAAATCCAGCGGGATGGATTCGTCCCATTGCAGCTTCAATTGCCAAATCTCTTGGAGCAATATTTTTGGTAATACGATGACCGGGCCGAGTAAGCCTAACGGATCGAACAGCCTCGCGATTTCCGATAATATTATACGTTTCGTTATCTTATTCGTGTTTGCCGGCTTCTCAATTGCGAAACGGAATGTGTCCGTAGACGGATTCCAAACAATTCCGAGGACGCGCGACGTCGATTCCCTGTCGATTTGAACATCGGCGTTATGTTTGTTTTGATCTTCACCTAACAGAGCTACATGATTCGAGGACCATTTGCTTAACTGAAACGCGCCGCGACTCAAAATTTCAACGACATCGCTCTTTATTTTTAGTGCTTCCTCGAGCGTATCGGCACCCGATAGCATGTCGTCAACGTAAAAATCGCGCATTATATGCTCCGCCCCTACGGGAAACTGTTTTGCGTAGGTCTCCGCTAAGTATTCAAGGGTTTTGATTGCTAGATGCGCGGCGGCTGCCGTTCCGTATGTTACTGTTAATAGTTCGCCTATTCGTAAGATCAGGCCGGCGTGGTCTCGCCAGAATATACGCTGCAATTTAGTTTGTTTCGGATTGATTAGTATCTGGCGATACATTTTGACAATGTCCGCCGAAAAAACGAACGCGAGCGTACGAAATCGCAAAATGATAGAGAATAAGTCCTGCTGTGCCGTCGAGCCGACCATAAGCGCGTCGTTCAGCGATACTCCGGTTGAACTCTCGCACGAAGCATCGAAGACCACCCTCAACTTAGTGGTTTCGTTTGAAGGTTTTAGCACGCAGTGGTGGGGTAGATAACACGCCGGCAAATCTCCGTCATCGTCATTCACGCTATCTATCCATTTCATGTGCCCGAGCGACAAGTATTCGTGGATAAAATTGCTATATTGCGACTTCAAAATCGGATCGCGATCTAGTCGTTTTTCTAGAGCGTAAAATCGTCGCAGGGCCACGTCGCGCGTATCGCCCAGCTTTCTTATTTTATCCTCCTTTATTGGTAGCGTAACTATCACCCGACCTTGATCATCTCTGGTCGTGTTGTCGCGGAAATGTTTCTCGCAAAAACGTTCCACGCTCGAATACGAATCGCGAGGCCGGCAGCTCTCCTCCAATTGCCAAAACCTCGCTAACTGATTTTGCAATTCTGACTCGGTTACCGACGCGCAGAACGCTCCTATCTCGCGGGCGCGCGTCTTACGCGTCTCGCCGCCGAAACGACCGGCGAGAACCCAGCCAAAGTGCGTTTTCTGTAACGTAGGGTGCGCGTGGGAGGCTCTTAATTGCCCCACGCAAATCAACTGCCAAAACAATTCGGCACCCACCAACACGTCTATGTCCGAGCTTCGGTGAAAATCTGGATCAGCTAATTTGATGGTCGGCGGTATCCGTATTTCCGTTCTGTCAATTGACGACACCGGGAGACGCTCGGTTATGCGATCCGTTATTATGCATTCTATTGTCGCGGCGAATTCGTTCAATCGTGAATGTAACTTTATTACAACGACCTCGCTCGCGCTGCTGGTTGTACCGTTAATTCCTATTATTTTTATGTTACTCGGATTTGCCCTCAATTGCAACCTTTCGGCATAAGATCGCGCTATAAAGTTAACCTGTGAGCCGCTATCTAATAGAACGCGGCACGGATGCTTTGTTCCGCTGGCATCGACAATGTACACAACCGCCGTTGAAAGCAATACACCGGTATTATGAGAAGTCGACGAATGAGTCATAACCGTCGTCTCCTCGGCGTCGTCTCGAGCCGACGCGTTCCCTGCTCTTGTTTTCGTGGAATTATCGTTAGATTTCGAAGGAAAATGAAGCAGGAAATTGTGTTTATCGCCGCATTTTTTACACGAACCCGAATTAGAATTCCGAGCCGCGTGATTTGTTCCGCGTAGACAGTTCACACATAATTTCCGTTTTCGAATTTCAGCGAGCCGCTGTGGGACGGACAACTTAATAAATTCACGGCAATAATAAATGGGATGCTCCCCGTGGCAATAGCTGCACGCGGGAGCGGTGGTAGCGGCATGAGCCGCTAAACGTCTTCCGTTGGTCTGCGCCACTGCGCCCTTATTTATTGATTCTAATAATTGGCACCTTTGTTCTAAGAAATCCGCGAACTGCCTGTATGTGGGTAATTCCGTCCCGCTCAGCGATGCGTGCTATTCCTTCGTAGTGATCGGATCGAATTTAGACGAGATTAGATAAATTAACATCTCATCCCAATGCTCGGTGGGGCACTGTAACGCGCTCAAGGCCTGTACATGCTTGACGACACTGTCCGCCACCCGACGCAGTTCGAAGGCGTTTTCTTTCGCGATGCTCGGCAATTCAAATAGAGCACGCAAATGCGTGTGCACGATAGCGCGTTTATTATCGTAACGATGTTTTAAGGCATTCCAGGCCACCAAATAATTTTGCTCAGATAACTCTAACGATCGAATCACGTTGGCCGCCTCGCCCGTCACCGATGCCCTCAGATATTGAAACTTCTGAAGGTTACTTATCGCGTGATTGTCGTTTATGACCGAGTTGAACATCTCGTAGAATGGAAACCATTCCTCGTATTTGCTTGTAAAGTTCGGCAAATCTAACTTCGGCAACCGTACGTTACTTGCGGAGCTGCTCACGCCGGCCGGAGGCGCGATCGACGTGGATATCATGGCTGGACCCCCGGCTATCGTGCGGTTATAATTAGTGATCGCGCAGCGTAATTCGGCGGTCAGCTCGTAAAACGCTTCCTCAAACGACACGCGATCGTCTCCCTCGTCTTCGCAGAGAGACTCTATTTCGGCTTGCAAATTATTGTAATCCGACCAATAACTCGACAATCTTGCCCTTCTTACTTCTAAATTCGCGATTGTTTCGGGCGTTAATAGCGTCACCGATTCTGCGTACGTTCGAATGCGCGCACATGCCGCCTTTATAAACTCGCGTTTTCTTTTCAGCGCTGAGATCTGACCCGCGTTTTGCTCCATGTTTTACGTTTTATCGAACGACTAGCT
>NW_020219912.1:0-2983 GCF_003070985.1 Temnothorax curvispinosus | reverse complement strand
ATATATTCTTATGCACACATGTGCGTATATATATATATATATATATATATATATATATATATATAATATGTATTTAATTATTATGTGTATGTTTATAATTGTCTGATGACAAATAATAACAGTAGCATAATTGAGAATGTGAATTAGTATACATAGTGTGTATTGACGCGCGGGTACTTATTAGACTTGACAATTTACTGCATCTGTTGCACCTCTAATAATTTTTTTTCTTGTAATGTAAATGAATGATGTAAAACTCTTTCAAAGGATCTATCCATTCTTGATGGGGTAAAATAATAACTTCTATAACAAATACAATAAATATTAAATTTATAGTATTGGTTTATAGAACTAAGGCCGTAGCCGGATAAGAAGGGTCAATGTGCCCTCACACAGATCATGCTCATTTTTTTTGCTTTGATTGCTATCAGTATATATAGCCATATATGAGCATATATGATTATGTACCCGGGAAAAAATACCTCTTATTTGTTCATATTAGTAGATATATAATTATATATGGTCATATAAGAAATGGAAATGTAATTTTAAACAATACTAGAACATTACAAGCGCGCGCTACGCGCGCGCCATTTAGCTTTTTTTCTATATCATTACACAAAACAACATTTGCAACGCTATTGCTCTTTATTAATAACACATTAAGAAATTTAACGGTATATACATAACAACATGACTTTCAAATGACTTAATTTGTACAGAAAAATCTTTATTTTAATTAATTTCATGTTTTTTGCAACGATATAAATACACTTTGAATAATTAATTAAAATCATATAAAAATTAGATATGAATTTTCCGTAACATCTATTAATGCTCGTATAATGGTCTTACTTTTCATTATAGCCTTAATTAAAAACCTCAAAAAAAATACGTACAATTTTTATATACAAAATTTTTAACAAGCTTCTTATCTTTTTGATTACGAAAGTGAATTCTTAACTCTCCGGCCCCGCGTCTCTCTCTCTTTCTCGTTCTCTGTTTCTTTCTTTTTCTTTCTCTCTGTCTCTCTCTCTCTCTCTCGTTCTCTGTTTCTTTCTTTTTCTTTCTCTCTGTCTCTCTCGACTTTTCTTCTTTTTCTTTTAGTTGTCATCTTTAACTTTGTCATATCCAAGAACGAAGAAAGGAGAACGAAGAAATTACGAACACACACGCTATCACCATCTTCATCGTCGACGAATTACGCACAATATAAATTTAATTATTATTTTAAGGCTTACCTCTCTTCCTCTCCCTTTCTCTCTCTCTCTCTCTCTCTCTCTCTCTCTCTTTCCCTCTCTTTTTCTGTCTCCTGCTTTACCTCTTGTCCATCATCTTTAACTTTATCATCACATCTAATCGCGGAGAAAAATCATTACGAAGAAACATGTTATCACCAACTTAGGGCCAGTTCTACAAACGTCGGTTAACTCTTAACCTTAGGTTAACTCACTTTTCGTCTCTTTCTAAGGGGGACGTTAGAAAGAAACAAAGGATAAGTTCACCTGAGGTTAAGTTAAGAGTTAACCGACGTTTGTGGAACTGGCCCTTAATCGTCGACGAGTTACACACAATATAAGTTTAATTATTATTTTAAGGCTTACCTGCTTTTCTTTCTATTTTTCTCTCTTTTTCTCTTTCTTTCGTTGTCTCTTTCTTTTCCTCTTGTTCATTATCTTTAATTATTATATATGCAATATCTAATCGCAAAGAATAACAAAATCACGAACAAACACGCTATCATCATCTTCATCGTAGACAAGTTGCACACAATATAAGTTTAATTATTATTTTAAGGCTTACCTCCCTCTCATTTTCTTTCTCTCCCCTTTTCTCTCCCCCTCTCTCTCTCCCCCTCTCTACCCCTCTCTCTCTCTCTCTCTTTCTTTCTCTCTGTTTCCTTTTTTTTCTTTTTCTTTGTCTCTCTTGACTCTTCTTTTTTTCCTTTCGTTTGTCATCTTTATCTTTGTCATATCTAATCACGGAGAACAAAAAAAAATTACGAACCCACACGCTATCACCTGTGTCATCGTCGACGAGTTACGCACAATATATGTTTAATTTTTATTTTAAGGCTTACTCGTCTCTTCCTTCTCTCTCTCTCTCTCTTTCTCTCTCCCCCTCTTTCTTTTTTTCTCTCTTTATCTCTCTCTTTCTCTGTCTCCTTCTTTTCCTCTTGTTCATCATCTTTAACTTTGTAATATCTAATCAGAAAGAGTAAAAATAGGGGTAAAAAAACTGAAAAATATAATAAAACAAAGCTTCCTCTATGAGGAAGCAAAATTACGAACAAACACGCTATCATCATCTTCATCGTAAACGTGTTATGCACAATATAAGTTTAATTATTATTTTAAGGCTTATCTCTCTCTTTTTATCTCTCACTTTTTCTCTCTGTCTTCTCTTTTTTTCTCTCTGCCTTTTTCGACTCTTTTCAAGCCAAACACATGATAGTAGGAGAGTCGGCTGCACAAAACCCTCCCTCATCGAACATCCGGCTGAATTTTATTCGAATAGATAGCTTTTTTAGTGGTTAACCCTGTGCCGGGTTTTATATGCCCTAAAACTTGACCGAAGTGTTAAAAAAGGGCCACTTCCGGTATGATTTTTTGAGATGAAACCCCCTTAAAAAACATCCAGCTGAAACTTGTGCCAATCGATTCAGGATGTCAAGCATTTTGATAAAAAAATATACTGCCACCCCCCACCTTGACAGGAACCATGGCAGCAACCCTTAAACGTGACATATTTTCGTACCGTACCTCCCCCCAGAACATCCGATTTTTTTTTTTTGGAAATGTAGCTCGAACATTCCTGAACATAAAAAAACAATGCTGCCATCGCTGGCCTTGACCAAAAATCTTTGTGCCACCTGTAAGTCGCGCGACTTTTAGCTGCCAATTTGTAACGGGTCAATACTTCCTTCACAGAACATACGATTTTTTTTTTTGGAAATGTAGCTCGAACATTACTGAACATAAAA
>NW_020219911.1:0-1886 GCF_003070985.1 Temnothorax curvispinosus | reverse complement strand
ACCGAATTTTTACCAAAAGTATATGAAACAGGGGTAGAATTTCCCGGAGATGAAAATGTCGCGGCCAATTTTTTGTTACCGATTTTCTGGAAACCGGTTCTAAAATTTTTTCAAATTTTTCGGGAAATAATTGACCGAATTTAAAAGAATTATATATGAAAAAAGGGTAGAATTTTTCGGGGAGTGCTATAAAGTGTATAATTTTTTGTTACCGATCTTTTTGGAAGCCGGTTACAAAATTTTTCCAATTTTTCGGAAATTAATTGACCGAATTTTAAAGAATTATATGAAGTAGGGGTAGAATTTTCCGGGGACTGCCATAAAGTGCATAATTTTTTGTTACCGATCTTTGGGGAAATCAGTATCAGAAAATTTTCCAATTTTTCGGAAACTAATTGACCGAATTTCAAATAATTGTATATGAAGTAGAGGTAGAATTTTCTGGGGAGTGATATAAAGTGTATTATTTTTCGTTACCGATCTTTTTGGAAATCGGTTACAAAATTTTTCCAATTTCTCGGAAAATAATTGAATCTTAAAGAATTACATATGAAATAAAGGTAGAATTTCCCCGAGATTGCTATAAAGTGTATAATTTTTCGTTACCGGTTACAAATTTTTTGAAATTTTTCGGGAATTAATTGACCAAATCTTAAAGAATTATATATGAAATAGGAGTCGTGTATCAAAATTTTTTTAATTGTTGGAGGATAAGTTTAATTTTTTATTAATGAATTGATTTTCTTGAAACCGGTTACGAAGTTTTTCCAATTTTTCTAAAAGGGTTTTCGAATTTTGTTTAAAAAAATGTAGGTACGTGATTGTTCTAATTTCCTCAAATTTTGAGATATTAGCTAAATTTTTTAAAAAATAATTTTTTGTTACTTTTTTAAAAACAATACCCAAATTTTTCTAATTTTTTGGGGATGGCGAAGATGTGTATAATTTTTTATAACCGATTTTTTGGAAACCGATTTCAAAATTTTCTAATTTTTTGAGGATGGCTACGATGAGTTTATGGAAAAATTGCTAATAATGAAGGGGTTTCCGATTTCTGCTCCAATTTCCATAAATTTTGAGATATCAAGATAAATTTTTTTTATGGATAATTTTTTGTTACCGATTTTTGTGGAAACCGGTTACGAAATTTTTCAAATTTCTCGGGAGTTAATTGATCGAATTTCAAAGAATTGTATATGAAATAAAGGTAGAATTTCCTGGGGTTTGCTATAAAGTGTATAATTTTTTGTTACCGATTTTTTTGGGAACCGGTTACAAAATTTTTCCAATTTTTCGGGTATTAATTGACCAAATCTTAAAAAATTATATATGAAATAGGAGTCAAAATTTTTTTAATTTTTGGAGGATAAGTTTATTTCTTTATTAATGGATAATTTTTCATTAAGAATTGATTTTCTTGAAACCAGTGCCAAAAGTTTTCTAATTTTTTGATGATTACGAAAAAAGAAAATAAAATGGAAGAAAATAAAAAAGAGTTAATAATGGTGGGTCAACGGAAAGTGAAAACGCGTGAGACAAAAGCAAAAATAAAATTTGAAAACTTTAATATAACACTTTTGAAACATTTGACAATATGCTAATCTGCATCCATTATATTATCTATTATTTTTTATTTAAAAAAAAAGAATTCGAAGAAATGTAGATTAGAGTTTGAGGAGAAAGAATATCAAAGGTGCTCCTAATTAATGAGTGAGTTTGGGGAGAGGGGAATAGATTTTGAGCCCGCGCGAAGCGCGGGCGAAAAATCTAGTGTATTATATGGTAGAACCTACTGTTTTATTAAAACTACTTAATAATAAATGACTATTATTAAATGGTTATGATTAAAATCTGGCAATATCTAATTAATTAAAATCTATATAAAT
>NW_020219910.1:0-2156 GCF_003070985.1 Temnothorax curvispinosus | reverse complement strand
GACATTAATTATTATACATTTTTCTTTACTATACAGTACAATTATTATTAACATAAATTAAGATATAATTACCTCTCGGCAAAAATTGAACCAATCTGTAATCGTGGCTGACGCCACGCCAGTCTCATCCATTGTGTCATCGTGACGCGGATGTCGAAGCATTAAAAAACATGCTACTATTTTAGAAATAGTAGCGATGTCTAAATGACTTTTGTGGAACCAAGTACCGGTTTTCGCACTTTTGTAAAAATCGCACGTTTTGCAGACACGTTTTTTATGTACATTTTTTACATAATATCGTTTTCCACATCGATATGTTAATGTATTTTTATCAATATTTATATCGTTACCACACTGACTACACTTAATTATATTTGCTAATACGCCATGCTGAATTAAAAAATCTATTAATTCGCTTTGGCTATAAGTTAAGTGGGAAAACTCTAACAAGCCCAACATTGTTGCACGTGTCTGCGACTTCACATATAACTTTAGCGCGTTTCATTTGTTTAAATCTACTTGTTATTTTGCACACTAGTTTCAAATTGGCGCACTTTGCATACGCGTGCGACCACTGAGCATGCGCATGTGGCCGCAGGGCACGTTCAGTGTTGCTACATGTCGTCGGTATGACAGGAATCATAACCTGATTCCTGTCAACTTTAATGATTAATATCTCGCGTCGCGGGGCAGAGCGACACTTTTTTCTGCCAGATTCGGTCGTTTCGTGCAAAAACGCGTCGAATGAGCCTAAATTTATCGTTTTTTTGTGCTGCTGTAGCTAAACTGAAGAATTACCGCAATTTTAATTATTTGTTGTATTTATAATGTTTTTTAATTTTATTTCAGGTACAAACGTTTAAGGTGATTGGGCCATCAGAGTATGTTAAAGAAAAAAATCCGAATTAAATATATGTTATAAAAAAAACCTAAATACGCTTAAATTTGCAATTTTGAGAAGATCTGACGTCTAGTTTTTGAGATATTAAATCTCAAAGTTGGCATTTTAACATAGGTTTTATGGGAAATTGTACCGGAAACATACATTTTTCGAGAATTTCACTCACTGTCTGTAAAGAAACAAGTTCAAAAAACTGAAAATAACATTATTTGATTCTTCTAGCACTTGTTAAGTATAAGACAAAACGACGTTGACGTGTAATAAGGCCAAAAATTCAATCAAAAGTTGATGAATTGTCGCGTTTCTTGTCGGCCTTTCGATCAGCTGTATGTACGCGACGTGAACATGTGGCAACGCCGCGCCGTGTAGTGTTTTCTTTCCAGCACTCTTTTGCAAGCAAATCTCCCGTTATCGAAATTGTTTGTTACCTTCCATTATTTTTTAACATAAACACAATACATAACCTCACTCAAACACATGGCACTGGCATGATAGCTGCCTACAGCAAAGAGATGCAATGTCGCGACATTTCTCTTGTACGAATGTCAACTGAAGTCAAATCTTGAACTGTTTACATTTATCAGTAGATAAATTGATACGTAATCGAATGAAAAATTACATTATAAAACCAGTAATTATACAAATGTCTAGAATATATCCATAAAAATGGTTTTTCTTAAAATAAAATTTAGCCCTTATATTGACTCATATGGTACATGGCCCAATCACTTTAACTCTCAAGAAAAACATGCAGTACTTGTGTTAGACGAAATGTCCATAAAACCTGGCTTACAATACGACCATTCCATTGGTTTAGTTTTGGGTCGGCCAACAATGAAACTGTCAGGTGGATTTGACAGCTCTCTTCTCAACGAGCAACGCATGCTCTTGTTTTCATGCTATGCGGAATTTCCTCAAAGTGGAAGCAAACTGTCGCGTATGAATTTACAGCTAACTCCTTTTGTTCACAAGAAATTGTTCATATAATTACAGCTATTATTCAACGAGCAAATGATATTGGATTAAAAATAAAAGCAGTTATTTCAGATATGGGACCGCAAAATAGAAGTTGGAGAAATATGAATATTACAGTTGGTAAATATTGTGAAATTAATAATTATATTGCACATCCATGCAATAATGAAGACAAATTATTTATCATGGCAGATCCAGTTCATGTATATAAAAACGTTGCGTGTTCGTTAACAGCGGGTAACAAATTTTATTTGGACGAAGTGCTTATCAGTAAATATAA
>NW_020219909.1:0-1036 GCF_003070985.1 Temnothorax curvispinosus | reverse complement strand
GCTATTTTTATTTAAAAATTTTAAAGCTTTAATAGAAACTTGAAATAGTTCAGGAATGAATTAAATTATACGATTTTTAAAAATAAATTGCAATGGTTCTGCAGCGTTACATTTTCGCGTAATCAATATCAAAAGAAACGAAGCTATAGAGCTGTATGTTTAAAATCGGCTTAAGTTGCGAGGGATTAACGAAAGCAAACCATGGAAAATCCTCGGCGCCCCTAAAACGCTCACATAAATGCGGTCGACGATCTCGAGTCGCGAATGAGAATGCCGGGGGGACCGGTGAAACCTCGCATCGATATATCGTCCGTACAATGTCCAAGCATCCGTAGGACACCCGATATCGCACTTGCCGTGATTCTCCCGCCTCGTAATTCGAGGCGACCGGCGAACGTTTCCCTTCTAGATGTTACAAACGTCCGCTATGCCTAGTGTATTGATTAGAAGCGTGCATGATGATCGATGAATCACAAAAATTTTGTCTTTATAATACCTAATACGGTAATGGCGTATAATATAAGGTACATACTAACATGCTATATATGGATAATACTTTTTCCTAACGCGAGCGTGAAATGGGTCGCTTTTCGCGCTTGTTTTGAGTGAGCAAAACGATCCATTTCGCAATGATGACGTAAGCGTTGAAACATGGAGCCATTTCTCAACTAGTGGAGAAATGAAATTGTAAAACAAGCGCGAAAAGCGGCCTGTTTCACGCTCTTGTTAGGAAAAATAGTATGAACAACTCGTGGGAAGAGTGGTCGAGCCCAAATGAGTGTGATGGTCGCACTCACTTCGCTCGCTTCACTCGTGCGACCAACTTCACACTCATTCAGAATCGACCACTTTTCCCCACTAGTTGTACAATATACTATTTAAAAGCAATTTTTGAAATCGATCTCGAACATGTAATTTTCTCGAGTTTGCGAAGAAATATATAAAAAATTGCTATATTCCGTCAACCTCTTCAATTAGAAAATTAATTTAATATTAACTATAACAAAAATCCCGAAACATTAATTACTTGCAATGT
>NW_020219908.1:0-2176 GCF_003070985.1 Temnothorax curvispinosus | reverse complement strand
TACTCACGCCTAATTCAGCCCGGGGCGTGCGGTACTCTCAGCCGGAGTAAATCTCACTCTAAATTTCTGAACGGTAATCGAGGCCGATTTCGGGCACCTTCTTCGAGAAGGCTGACTCTATGTCCGGTATGCCGACGCCTCACACTTCCCGTACCGGGCGCGGTACTTTACGTATCCCGGAGGCCGACACGCCCCAGAACAACCGTATGCACGAAAGCCCGCACGATGAAACTTTCACTACGCGAAAACTAACTCTAGCGAAAACGCAGATATCTTACACACAGATCGATAGACACGATACTCATAAACGGTAATCTCGAAAAGCTCGAAACGGTCCTTAACTCTAATGACTGTTGAGCCGATCCGCGAGGTTTGATCTCGCAACACGCGCCACACTCATGACGCATGGCCGGTGCCACGCGGTCGCTCGTCGTTACTCAATTACACTCAAAATCTTATATCACACCGGTCGAGTCGGGAAGAAACGGACACCCCTTCGGTATTATTACGGGGAGTCAGCGGGCGGGCTATGTCTTACCCGTAGAAACGACACGGAAAAGCGATAATCCCGGCAAGGGATTCACGACAATGACGCGTAGGTAAGGAAACTCTCAAGCAAACCTACGCGTCTCTCTCAAAAATAACGCGAAACGGTACTCGACAATCCGCCCCGCTGTTCCCCGATACCTGCGGTCCGGGATTGCTGGTCGTTTACATCTCGTCCTTCCTTCCTTCACAACGTAACTCCTAGAGCCGCCGCCCTCGCTTATTCCCGGCGCAACGGGAAGGCCCTCGCCGTACGTCAGCCCACGCTCGCGATCGACCCAACAGTGCCGGGATCGTTTCCGCGGCTTCGACTCGCGGCCCTCTAGATCAGGGCGCTTCACCGCACCAGCGGATGGCGCCACGCCATCGATACGGGCCCTCCGGCCGCTTCTTCCTGAAAACTATAAACTCGGCAGTACGCGCGCAATACAAAGATGGGGATGGGAAAGACTGTGACTTGCACACGGTGCAACGTCACAACTCCTCCCCCCCCGGAAAGGACCGACCAGGTCTTGACCATTTGGCCCTCAACCCTCAATCCCGACACCTGCATTCGGGCGCTTCTCCCGACTCACCACGGTTACTCTCAATTCATACACTCAATCATACATCTCATTTTCAAGACAAGACTTTCGAAACGCGAAAAGGACCATGAAATTCCGGAGATCAATTACGTTATGCCGTCGATTCCGCCGACGTAAATTATGAGGATGCGGTTGCCGGGTGCGCGCTCGCTCGAGATGTTCGACTACCCCCTCGTAGACAGGTAGTCTCCCTCGGATTCGGCCCGTCGACGCCTCCAGTACTGGGTCGGGGTCCTCCACTAACTCGGACTCCTCCGGTCGCTCTCTTTCGGCGCGTGATACGCCACCTCCGGGGAAAGGGAGTGCTCGGGTAGAGGGGGGGCGTGATATTGGTTCGCCGCGAGACGTGTCCTCTCGAACCGAGTGGCCCGTTGTTCCAAGGCGTCGAAACTCCGAAAGTCTTTCCGATGGATGGCTAGTTGCAGCCGTGGTAGTAGGTTGCGGTGAGCATAATGGAGTTGCTCGTCGACTGACCAAGGTGGATTAAGGCGGTCAAACAGGGTAGTCATGCAGGTGAGATAGTCTGCGGTTGACTCATGTTCACCCTGAGTACGCTTCCTTATCTCCTCTCGCAAAGCAAATTGAAAGTCGGGATCCCCGAACCGGGATCTCCATGCAGACTCGAACCCCGCCCAATCTCTCCACCGAGATCCCTTCTGACGGAACCAATGTAGGGCGATTCCGGACAAGAAAAAGGGCAAGCATTTCAGAAGGTCGTCATCGGACACTGGGATCAGCGCGCGGCCTTCTTCGATCAGAACTAGGAACGCTTCGGCGTCGTTTCCCCGGGCTCCCGAGAAGTTAAGGTTCCAGCGCCTCATGATGTTGTAGACGTCCGAGGCCGATGCTCCGGTCCGTCGCGCCGCGTCGTTACGTGGTCGCGCTCCCAACCACTGGAATTCGGGTGCCGTCAGGACTTTCCGGCTCTCCGTTCAATTCGGACTCACATTAGCTGCGTCCGGGGGGTCGTTCCTCGTCTCGTGGGGGGAGGCTCCACTGAGTTGTGACGTTGCACCGTGTGCACGTCACAGTTGTCCCCATTCCCA
>NW_020219907.1:0-2518 GCF_003070985.1 Temnothorax curvispinosus | reverse complement strand
GTTCGCTATTATGCTTACTAACTACTATGTGCGTGTGGTGATGGCGGATCTACCGGCCTGCTCTGGCACTGCCATCCCCCTCGCTGTCCTCTAATCGAGTTAGCGAGACGCGGGGCACGCGCTCGCTGTCGCGCCCGTCGCTCGCCATTGCCTCCGCCTGGTCCCGCTGCGTCCCAGCCGCCGACTGGTCCCCCGGGCTCACCGTGGCTATTGCCGTCGGTCTCACTATTCACCATCATTCGCTCCAACACTTTCCCAAGCACAGACAACAGGCTGATCGGTCTGTAAGACCCGGGGTCCGACCGCACTTTCTCTGGGGACTTCAGCAGTACAACCGCTCTCGCTTTCTTCCACACCTTTGGAAAGCAGTTGGTACTCAGACACACATCATACACTCTCTTCAGCCAACCCGGAATTGCGCGCCAAACGGCACGCACCATTTCCGCCGTAATTCCATCCAACCCGGGTGCCTTACCCACTTTCATCGCCCTCACAGCCACATCCACTTCATTCCACTCGAACGTTCTTTCAGTCATCTCTCTCTCTGCCAATCGTACATCTTCCAATCCCGTGTCCGGGAAGAAGCGATCTAGCAGCACATTCGCACTCTCTTCCCACGTACTCGTTGTCCTGTCACCCACTTTCATAGCACTCAGTCTATCACGTCCGTACTTACCCATGCACACTTTATGCACATCATCCCACGGATCCCGATTTCCCTTGTCACTCACGAACTGTCTCCAGTTCTCCTCTTTCACTCTCCATATCGCTCTCTTGTACTCTCTGAGAGCACGTTTGTACACATTCATACATCCTTCCACTCGACTTCGATCTCTCCCTCTCATTCGCTGGTAGGCACGCCTACGCTTCCTCACATCCTTCTTCATGCGCTCAAACTCATTCGTCCACCACACAAGCTTCCTTGCAACCCCACACACTCGCCTTTTCATTCTATTATCATTCGCCCTCAGGATCCATGATGTGACGCGCTCCGCCAAGCTATCCGCGTCGCAGTCATCCATCACATTCACAGCATCCTCCGACGCATACTCCACTAGATTGCTCATGTAACCCTCCCAGTCCACGTCTTTACACACCCATCTACGCATACCTTCCATCCGCTCAGCTTTCTCACCATAGGTCATACGTATCAGCAACACATTATGGTCGCTGATACCCCAATCGCTCCTGACTCCTCATTCGTACCGGCACCCCCCAAGCGCATCGCTTACGAGAGTCACATCGATGTCGCTTTCCCCATTGGGTCCGCTAAACGTGTAACTCTCGCTCGGCTCATTCAACACAATCATACCATTCGCGACAATCCACTCCTCAAGCATTCTGCCACGCATTTCGCTTTCTCTACTGCCGCCCCTACCCTTACTGTACCATAAGGGAGAGACGGCATTCGCATCCATACCCACCAGCACACGCTTTCCTCTGGTTACCATTCGCACCCTGTCCATGTACGCCAGGTACGGCTCGATGTCCTCACCGAACCGGCAGTACACGAACACCACATACATCTCGCCGAAGTCTCCCTTCAGCCATACACACACGCCATACTCATCCGAGCACTCCCTTACACACAACACATCGAGACTGGGATCATTCACCACCACTGCTGCTTTGACATACTCGCTCTCACTCACAATCACATCCATTCGTAGCGGGAGTCCAACTACCCTTCCATCCTTCACACCCAGTTCCTGCAGCAGTGCCACACTCACTCTACGTTCACACAACATTTCACCCGGATCACACATTACCGCATACGCTCTCTGACAATTGTACTGTACCACATTCATACTCGAGACACCCTGCGGGTCCTGCCTAGCCATGGTCAATGGTGCCCGCATACCTGTCCCTGGCTATCTTATACGAGGGGCACCCCACATCATTAACCGCGTGACTCGCCGGCCGCCCTCGTCTTTTGCAGACCGCGCATACTTTCGGCCCTGTCGCGTTTGAACACTTGTCCTGTCGATGGCCGTCGAGGCCGCAGTGGGAACAGGTATCATTCGCCGCTTTACAATATTTCGCGACATGACCCAGATCCAGACATCTGTAGCATCTGGTCAACGACGTAAAGTCCGCGACCCTACAGCTCCTCCAACCTACATAAATACGCGACGCCTTCTTAAACCTGTCGCGCATACCAGGCGTCACTTCTACTACCCAGTTTACCGTCTCTTCGTCACCTTTACCCAGCTTAAATCTGAATACGACTTCCTCCAAATATGTTCTCTCTCCTACCCCTTGGAGGAGCTCCAGGTTTTGCCTAGCTATCGCTTGGCGGACACCATCGACCTCCAACCCCCTGGGCACGTCATATAAAATTATACGGGGTCTTCTAGCCGTCGACAGAGCCGCCGTAAGCCCCTTCTCCCTAATAGCTTGATTGGCGACTAGCTTATCCACATCCTCCTTCGAATGTGCCTGTACTACGACCCTGCCGTCCCTGGTCTTTCTAACATTTTTTATTCTAATGTTAGACGCTACCGGATCAATCGCCTCC
>NW_020219906.1:507855-526885 GCF_003070985.1 Temnothorax curvispinosus | reverse complement strand
AATTTAGTAAAAAAAATCTTGATTTTATTTGTTAACAGTCACACAGTTTGAATTAAACCACACCTAGGATTGACTAGTCAAAGTCCGAAGGATTTTTCTTCAGTTTCTAACTTTGACGAGCCGTATTAGTTATTCCTAGGATTGACTAGTCAAAGTCCAAAGTGATTTTTCTTTAGTTTCTAACTTTGACTAGCCGTATTAGTTATTCCTAGGATTGACTAGTCAAAAGCCGAAACGTAAAACTTATTTCGGGTTTTGACCAAGACGCTTGGTCATTTCCCAGGATTGACTAGTCAATCCTAGGAATGTCTGCGTTTCGGGCTTTGACTATAACATGTCTACTGTTCTTACTTATACTGTGTCTCAGACAGCAAAACGTCTAACACGTAAAGCTGTGTCCGCAAATGCTCAGCAACAATATTTAATTTGCTTCAAGCAACGGTTTATTCAATATTTGTCACATTTTTCCAGCAATGTTTAGTTTATGCCCAGAAATTCCATTGGTGTACACTTTATAAATTATTAATGGAAATAATTTACATATTATTGCTGCAAACAGTTTGTAGCAATAATTTACATATCTTTGCTGTAAAAGCATTATAAGTGTGAATTTATGATTCATGTTTACGCAATGTTTGTGGCAACAATAAATACATAAATTGGTTCAGCAACACGTTTGCATGATTTTGCACACTCGCAGCGCTTGTGTTCCATCATCGGTGGGTCACGTGACGATCCGTTTCAATGTTCAAGTGTCAACTTGGCGACGACAGTACGTGCCGACACGTCACGGTAAAAAATTTTTTCTATAAAACAATATCTAAATATATATATAATTATATAATATTATATAAAATATTATATAAAATATGTCTATATATATGTTTTTTTTCTTTTGTATAATCTCTGTTTGTATGTACAAGAAAAATAATAAGAAAAAAAATTAGAAAATAATTAAAAGAATAATTTTTGCATTGTCCATTTTTTGCCTATATATAATCATATATAAATGTAATAATGTATATAAAATATGATTATATATGATTATATATAAACAAATTTTTCACATTTGCAGACTTCATTTTTTTGAAAAAAAATGCAAAAATTATCCTTTTAATTATTTTCTAATTCTTTTTCTTATTATTTGTCTTGTACATACATACGAACAGAGATTATACGAAAGAAAAAGAAACATAGTATGGACATATATAGACATATTTTATATAATATATTATATAATATTATATGATTATATATGTTTAGATATGTTTTTATATAAAAATTTTTTTAGTGCGTTGAAACGTTTACGTTTTATTCCTCGTTCTCTGCCATCAGCCATAAGACATCAGATTTACGTAATATCCGTATAATTCGTATAATTTATTGAAAGTGAAAAGTATTGAAATATCTTGTTTTGTGCCGGGGTGCAAAACTGTTGCTTCAATTAAAGTGCTATCACGGGGTGCCAAACACATAAGTATAGTTTATTCAATTGTATTATTATTAGATCCAATATATCTGGATTTATTAAAGCAATAATTAAATTATTTATTTTTATAATTGGATCTAATAATAATTAAGTTATTGGTTTAATAATCCGGATATTTGGGTCTAATAATAATACAATTGAATTAACTACTTATGTTTTTGGCACCCCGTGATAGCACATGTAATTGATTTTTTTCTCAGTGACTTCAATGTAGAATGCATGGTGGAAGAACACAGGTGTGCTCATGCGCATATATTTCTAACAGCCAATAAGAAATTGATGCCAGATACCTCCATCTTGCCGCTGTACAGTTTGAATTTGGCGTTATGTCATTAATGTCAGAGCCTCCGCACAAGACTTTCGTGTGGTAACGTAGTGTAACGAAACGTGGATCAACGCACAAGAAACGTATCGGTTACAGCGTTATACGTCAATACGTTTCTTGTACGTTGATCTACGTTACGTTACCATAGGAAAGTTTTGTGCGGAGGCTCTAACCGATACGTTTCTTTTGCGTTGATCCACGTTTATAAGTTACGCTACGCTATCATACGAGAGTCTTGTGCGAGGCTGCGGTTCACTTGACGCTACAAATGCTTCGAAGCATTCCTTTTCTATTTTCTTTCAATGAAAAAAGAAGGAGAAGAAGAACGCTCCAAAGTATTTGTAGCGTAAAGTGGACCGCAGCCTTACTTATTTATTTTTATGTTTTTACTTATTTATTTTTGTGTTTAATTTATATATAAGAAGAACAATCGTTGAAGAATAAATCAGTTTGAAAAATATATGAGATTAATATTGCATATGTATATGATATAATTACAAAGTATATAAAAACATATACATGTAATGCGTACTTATTTTTAATGTTAGTAATTTTTCTCATTTTTCTTGTTTTCTTCCTTTTATATGCGTCACTTTTTTACCCATGATATGTCACAAAGTCACTTGGTACAACTTTAAACGTTTTGAAACTGCCACTTAAAAATAGCTGCATCTGGCATCTGCGCAGAACCGTATGAAATTCGTCACGAGTATGAGCACACCTGTGTTCTTCTACCATGGTAGAATGTAGTAAAATTCTAACCTTATATGCATCGCGTAATTTTGTTCAGCCACCTGTCACCAGCAGCGAGGGTACCGTTTTTGGAACACCAGCGCCACTCGTATCTTACTTTTTATTGTGTATATATATATATATATATATATATATATATATATATATATATACACAAAAAAGTAAGAAATCACAAACTCCGTTGCACGGTTGTTCCTTGTTTGAAATGTCCGCCATTTGGCGAGCGGTCAGAACTTAAATGGGCGCGTTCAGCAGACCAAGCCGCTCAGTAGCAGTCGAACGTGATTGGCTCTTACTTTTAGAACCAACCAATCAACGCAGAGCGTTGATAAGACGAAACTCAACAGTTGTGTTTGCTGAACGCGGCCAATTGCTCCCTGGAGGTGATCGAGGTTCTGTACATACGTAACGCGTGTGTGTAGGCCTGTTCTTTTTAGCTGAACTTCTTGCACAGTTTATCTTTTCTCTTTTTCTCTCCACGAGAAAAGAAAAAGAGGAAAGATGAATCGTGCAAAAAGAACAGGCCTGTATGTATTACATACATACGTTTTCCCTCCTTTTCTCTCCGTCGTCTAATTGCATATATCTATCTCATTTTAAACGCAGAAAGTGCAGTTGCGAAGGACGGACCCGTGGTGATAGGTGATACCTCATCATCGCCATGATTACTCCAATAACACGATCGTCCCTTCTCTCTTTCTCTCTCTCTCTCTCTCTCTCCAATAAGAATGATAAAACGGGAGATTACCTTACCTTATCTTCGGCACGCGACGAGATAAACTCCCACGTGGCAAGATCGCCCGTATGATCTTCAGCGTCGCAGCTTCGATGTTTCGTCATGCACTCATTTGCAATTACAATATTTGCATTATTTACGATCGGCTTCGCTCGTAAATAGGCCTCTAGAATAGAATACTTAAACACCGCAGCGGGAATGGCGGGAATGGAATAAACATGGCGGTGTCAAAGGTCGCCGCGGTGGGCGCGCGCCGCGCGCGGGTCAAAACAGCGGAGCTCGTCGCTCTCGCGACGTTCGTAATCATTCGTAATTACGTAAACGCGGCCGCCTGACTCTTTTCTTTTTTATTGTTTTTTTTTCCTTTTTACTTCCGTCGAATCTGGCTCCGGCTGCCATAGTGCCATGTGGCCGAGGCTCCGTTCCACTTGGTAGGTGCGTATGACCCACTGACGTCGAGGGCAGAGAGGGAGAGGGGGCAGTGTGACATTGACGTGACATTCGAATTTTAGCCGGTCCATGCCGCCAGCCGCGATCACGCCGCTGATCTCGTTAATCGTACGTACGTCGTCACAATAGAAACATGGGTGGCAAGTGGTCCAGCATGGATCCCTCGCAGGTCGAGGTACCGGAGATAAAAGCGCTCCTCGAGAGGGACCCGTACCTGAACCAGTACGAGACTGACATTCGACGAAGGTACTTTTTTATTTATAGCGATTTTATGTGCAAGTGCCGATAACTCGTTGAGAATGCTCCGGTAACCACAGTTACCCTCGCCTTTCCAGGTATGCTCTGTTCTTGGATTACGTCGAGAAGATACAGGAGGGAGATGGGGACCTGAAACGATTTACTACTGCGTACGAGAGCTTCGGTATTCATATCAAAGATGACAACAGTGTCGTTGCGAAAGAATGGGCACCCGGTGCGCAGGAGGTATTTCTAACTGGAGAATTCAGTATGTGTTATTTTTTCTTACACACACACACACACACACACACAACTGTAATGACATGATTAATATTAAACTAAAATTATCTTGGAACAACTGTTTCGTTGTATAGATAATTGGCAAAGAACTGCTACGCCGTATAAAAAGTTGGAATACGGCAAGTGGGAGTTGAATCTTCCTCCGAACGCAGATGGCAGTTGCCCTCTGAAGCACAACTCTGAAGTGAAGCTCATCATCAAAAATCATAATAACGAACTGCTTGAAAGATTAAGCCCTTGGGCGACGTATGTAACGCAGAATAAAGCTGAAGGGCTTACCTACAAACAACGAATATGGCATCCAGAAAATGTATTGGACATGTACCATTAGAAATGCCTCTAGCACGTGACAAAGAGATTTACCATGTTTCTTTTCTAGACCTACAAGTTCAAGCACCCCAAACCAAAGAAACCAGACAGTCTCAGGATTTACGAATGCCACGTTGGAATTGGTACGCAGGAACCTCGTGTCGGCACCTACTTGGAATTTGCCAGGGATGTGATACCACGGACTGTAAGGCAAGGATACAACGCGATACAAGTAATGGCGATCATGGAGCACGCCTACTATGCCAGTTTTGGATATCAGGTTGCGCACCTATTTACCTAATAACGTGTAAAACGATTATATGTATGATTGCATATAATGCTCAGCTCTATATTTCTTGTTGAAATCACCAGGTGACTTCTTTCTACGCGGCCTCATCTCGCTATGGAAATCCAGAAGAGTTAAAAGAGCTAGTGGATGTAGCGCATCAGCACGGTCTTTACGTTTTGTTGGACGTGGTACATTCGCACGCTTCCAAGAACACATTGGACGGACTGAATATGTTTGATGGTACGGATGCGTGTTTCTTCCATAGTGGTCCTCGCGGCGAGCATTCGCTGTGGGACAGCAGACTTTTCAATTACGCAGAATACGAAGTACTTCGATTCCTACTGTCCAACCTACGTTGGTACACCGAGGAATATGGTTTTGATGGATTCAGGTACTTACGTTGTATAAGAACACATCTCTACGTGTATTAGAAAAGTTTACGACTTTCATATCATATATAATATAAAACAGATATAATTTGTATCGAAATTCCATCGTATTCGGCAGATTTGATGGCGTCACATCGATGCTTTATCACTCGAGAGGCTTGGGACAAGGTTTCAGTGGTCATTACGACGAATATTTCGGGTTGAACGTTGATGTGGAGGGCATAGTGTATTTGATGCTCGCTAATCATATGTTGCACGAAATATATCCTGAAATCGTCACAATAGCCGAAGATGTTAGTGGAATGCCAGGCGTTTGCAGGTGAGACCTACATATATCAACCTTCGTAAATCAAAGCAGCTGAAAATATTTATTTTAATATATTTTATAAAATATTCAAGGCCCGTCGCCGAAGGTGGTGTGGGATTTGATTACCGATTAGCCATGGCTATTCCCGACAAGTGGATCAAGTTGTTAAAAGAGGTCAAAGATGACGACTGGAAGGTCGGCGACATTTGCCACACACTCTCCAATCGAAGATGGATGGAGAAAGCGGTCGCTTATTCCGAATCTCACGACCAGGCCCTCGTAGGCGATAAGACGATTGCTTTCTGGCTCATGGATAAGGAAATGTATACGCACATGAGCACGATCAGTCCACACAGCGATATAATCTCTCGTGGCATCGCCCTCCACAATCTAATCACACTTATCACGCATGCTCTGGGCGGCGAAGCTTATCTAAACTTTATGGGTGAGCAACGAGTAAATAAATAATTTTTGGATTAATCTTTTGCTCAACGATCGGTACCTCGAAATACATGACCACGTTATGAGAAAAAATGTAACGGTACGCACACAGAGATACTCCATGAACGTACGTTTTACAGGCAATGAATTCGGTCATCCCGAATGGCTGGACTTTCCGAGGGTCGGAAATTCAGATAGCTACCATTATGCCAGACGTCAGTGGAGTTTAGTGGACGACGAAATGCTCAAGTATAAATATATGAACACGTGGGATCGCGCTGTGAATACGCTCGAAGACAAGTACGGATGGTTGCACGCCACGCCTGTAAGTAGCTTTCAAAGTTTTTGTTTTCGTTATTATCCGAGTGATTTTATTTGCTCTCGACGCAATAAAGGATTAAAGGAATTTTAAATGCGTAAGATAAACTCTTGATTTTATAGGGCTACGTGAGCTGGAAGCACGAAGATGATAAAGTGATCGTGTTCGACCGTGCTGACGTCGTGTTCGTCTTTAACTTTCATCCGGTCAAGTCGTTCGCCGATTATCCGATCGGTATAAAGAACCCAGGAACGTACAAGGTCGTTCTGTGTAGCGACGACGAACAGTTTGGAGGAGAACGTCGCGTAGACACGAGCATACAGCATTTTACGCAACCAGAACCGTTTTCTGCGTATCAACACAAAATGATGATCTACATTCCGCGCCGTACAGCGTTAGTTTACGCACAAACTGGTAACGTATTGATATGATATATTTCGTATTGCTATTATTCGCGGCACGTAATATTAATAAAACTGATTACATTTTAGATCGCTAACTGCTGTCTCGCGTGACTGAAGACTATTCGAAACGTGTATAATGATAGATGTACCTAATATAGATAATTAGTCAAGTGCAGAGATCATATTTTTGTAAAATATACGTCGATAAAATATCTATATACATATATATCTGAGAATCTAGAGATATATCGTGGTAAATGCTGAAAAAAAAACCTTTTGTGAATCACAACTGTATATCTCTAGACTTCTCTATTACAGAATAATGACAGTAAATGCTGGATGCATAAAACTTGTGCGTTTTCTCAGATCTTGTTGTTTTACACTCGCAAGTCATTAACGTGTAATATATTTTAGACAAACTTTGGTGAAATGTTTTTCTATAAAATTTGTATAAACATAATATATTCTGTAAACAGAAAAGATCAAGTCACGGTTTAATTATAGTCTCTCGATTTATTCAACTCTAACAATTACGTGCGCCTATGTATTCACAAGTTTATATAGAATATTTTGTATCCTAATTGATAATTTACGAATATATGTACTCGTTTTTCGAAAACTTTTAAAATTTATATTTTTTACATACTATAAACAATACAAGAGGATCCTTTCTTAAAATTTGTTACGCTGCTGAAACAGTGCCTGCCGTGTTCACAGCTTCCGCAACGCTAAATTCGGCCTCGTTTACGTCATAGTCTTTCATCTTTTCTTCCAATAGCCACCACTCGTCTAGAAAGCCTACATCCACTATCCTTTCGTGGAAGGTTACGTATCGTGGTTTTAGGTAAGGACAGACAGCCTTGTACAAGGAACAGTCTTTGTCATAATTGTCCAACCAAATCAGAGACAGAATGCCCAAATTGAGCCTCCTGATTAATCCCTCGTTGTAGCATTGCTCCAACCATTTTATGTGCTGCACAGAGACAGGATTGCGTATAGGTTCTCCCACCTGCATCAGCTTTATACTGCTCTGTATCACGTGCTCCCTGAACATAGTCTCGTCTGGATTGTGTCGATTAGAGTAGAAGCAGCCTCCTAGAACTATAGTACAAATTATTTTCATATAAATATAATATAGATATTATATAATATTGAAAAAATGATACGCACGTGTACTATATATTACGGCACGTACAGGACGTTCTCTGCAATCTTTGGCTACGTCAATCGCGACATCCTTATAATCCACATACAGACCGTGCCAATATTTCGCTGCAAAACAGAAAAAGTATTACACATTATTCCAACAATTAGAACGTGATACGTCGATCGCATTTGTTATTTACTCCAGCGTTCAAGTAAGGTGCCTTTGATCCTCTCGGGCATCTCGTAGCTCCTAATTTTAATGCCAACTTCATTAAACCTGGACGTGAGCAGCTTAAAGGCTCCCCTGAGTCTGTGAGGAAGCTGGAGTATTTGTTGGGAACTCATGTCAAACCTCCGTAGAGATCTCGGTCACGACATCATTATACGAAATTTAGGGCTAAGCTACGACGGCATTTAAATATGACAGGTTATGTCACGCCACGCCGGAAACATAACCCCGCAACGTTGACTCGAGGTCGCGTGCCATCTGGCGAAATCTCACTGCAACCCACCCATAATAATTGACGACTGGCTAGGGAATTTCCTGGAATCCTAGGGACTTTTTGGCAGCCAAGTATTTTCCATCGCGGCCCATGGCCCATCTTCCGCCTCTCGTAAACTCTCGTTATTCGCGTGGCTGCGTCGTTTCGTTGTATAATCTTGGCCAAAAGTTTCGAAAGGTTTTTGGTCCGTGTTTGCGGCTGTTTGCACTTTGCAGCCGAGCACTACAGGCGGATCCGCGCGGTGGCCGGTTCTCGATTTCTCTAACCTTCGCTTGCCCTCGCTCGCGTTCGCGCGCGACAAATCACCGAGTTGTCGATCGTGCCGTCATCCGCGGTCATCGTCATGTTCGATCAGCTGCGATCTGCCTCCGGCACGATCGGTCCCCCGCTCCTGTCGACAGTGTCGACGATGGTGAACGCGAGCGCGTGATAACTCGGCCGCCCTTTTTGCTACACCTTTCCGTATCCACGAAATAACGTATAGATACTCGAAATGAAATAGATATTTCCAGTCGGGTGATTTCATTTCACGTTTTGAAAAGAGACAAAGGAGCGAGGGGAACCGCGGTGAACGGCGGTGAACCGGGTAAACGCAATCAAGAAACGGATACGACGGATCCGTAGCTCCGTCGGGAGGAAACGGAAAGAGATAAAATTGCGAGTGCGAGATTCGCGCGAGGCGCGAGGACGGTCGGACGAAGGAAGGGGATATGTAGGTGGTGCAATTAAGAGGCGGCGGCGGCGGCGGGCTGTCACTGCTGTCAGGCGCTGTCACTCTCGGTTGACTCTCGGTGGTACAGTCATCCCCAGCTCGTCGCTCGCGGCGCACGCGGGTGTACGCCGGGTATACGCGAGCGAAGGTGCAGGCGAGGTGCGAGCGCGCAAATGTCAAACGGCTCGTGACGGCGGGTGGCGAGGAGTGGGAATGTGACCGGGCGCAGCATCTCGGCGGTGTTTGAATATCTCTCTCGGCGACCGGGACGCGTCCGGGTCCGGGCCACGCGCGCGCGAATCCCGCACGATGGAGAACCACCAGGTACGCGCGGGGAGAAGCCTCGCGAGGGAGAGAGAGAGAGAGAGAGCGAGCGAGCCACGTTTACCGAGTTCGGTCAACTCCGTTCTCGCTATGACTCACTCTGTTGTTAGCACGAGACGACTCTTTGTCCGCTTCTACTCCTCTCGCTTTTTCTCTTCGCAGGTGAGAGCGCTGTACGACTTCACGGGCGAGTCGGGCACGGCGGAGCTGTCGATCACCGCCGGCGAGCTTCTGACTGTCATACGAGACAACGTGGGAGATGGCTGGTGTGAGGGATTTAATCAGACCGGACAATCGGGACTGTTCCCGGCGGCGTACGTCCAAGTGGTCGACCAAGCCGCGCCGCCCTCCAGTACGTGCGGTTGTTTATTTTATTTAGGAGAATTTACGTATACATTTTGAACGTGATATCCAATGCTACACTATCTATTTTCGCCGTATGTTAATATGATTATCTGATAAAAGATAAGCTTGCTTTTGGAAAATTATGTAATGTCGATATCTGTATACGTGACGTGCTTTATGTTATATATATGTATGTATGTGTGTATAGATACTATGACATCGTCCCAACAAAGCTCGGGAGATTATTGGGACGATGACTGGGACGACGATTCCGAAGTTGGACAGACGCAGGCTTACGTTCCGCCCACGCAGCAGCAGCAGCCACAGCCTGTGCCACTGTCGCAGCAGAATAACGCTGGCGACTACGGCGATCAAGTGTCGATGCATACTATACATTCTGTGATACCAGAGAGACCTATACCCAACGTACCAAAGAAAAACAACAAGTTTTCCACGCTGATCAAGTCGGGAGAAGATAGTTTCCTGCTGGGCGTCAGAATGGTGACTGTGCCTGAGAGCGAAAAGATCTTTATAGAGGAAGGAGAGGGCGGTCGGTGCACGTGGCTGCCGACTGGGGAGTCCTACACGTGCGTCGTCACGTCGCCCAAGAAGGAATCTAAGCTGAAGGGTCTCAAGAGTTTCATTGTCTATCAATTGACTCCTACGGTAAACAGAACGTGTTACATTTTCTTTTTCTCGTCTGTGTTGATTGAATATCTATCTCGAATATTAACATAATACATACGTACATTGCAGTTCAATAATATACAAGTCTCGAGAAGGTACAAGCATTTCGATTGGCTGCACGAACGCTTAGAGGAAAAGTATTGCTTCGTCCCGATCCCGCCTCTGCCCGATAAGCAGATATCCGGGCGCTACGAGGACGCGTTTATCGAGCATCGACGTACGCAACTGCAGGAGTTTGTGGACTACGTGTGTCGACATCCCGTTCTGTCGCGCAGTCGTGTCTGGGAGCACTTTATCACCTGCACGGACGAGAAGCGATGGAAGGCAGGGAAACGACAGGCGGAGAAGGACGAGCTGCTGGGCGTGAATTACTTCAATGCCATTCAGTGTCCGGACACGCCACTGGACGTCATAAAAATGGAGATCCAGACCGATGCCTTCGTTAGATTTATCAGCGGTCTGGATCCGGTGGTGAAGAACTTCATGGCCATGGCGGTCGATCAAGCGAAGAAACACCAGGTTCTGTATAAAAGGGAATTCCAAAAGATCGGTCAATCGTTCGCGTCGCTCAGCCACGCTCTGGAGGCGGATGACAACGGTCGCGGGAGGTTGACGCGCGCGTTGAAGGCAACCGGCGACGCTTACAACGATATCGGCAGGCTGTTTGAGGAACAGCCAAAGTTCGATTGGGAACCGTTATCTGATAAGTTTCACATTTATCGCGGTATTATTAGCAGTTTTCCCGACGTCACCAGCATTCATAAGGTATTTCGCGGTGTCGCGGTGTCGCGGCGTGACGTACGTAACGTTATCTAAACAAATTAATTTTCAATGCGTTCGTGTTTCTTGTTCTTTTGCAGAGCGCCATGCAAAAACGAAGAGATTGCGAGCGACTGGTCAGTGAGCATAAAATGGAGCCACAGCAATTACGCGAGCTCTCCCATCGAACTGACGTGATAGCTCGCGCACTGATCGCCGAGGAGACTCATTTCCAGACGGAACGGGAAGTGCATATAAATAAGGCCGTAAGGACGCATCTCACGGAACAGATCGCCTTCTATCAGAAAATAGTCGATAAACTGCGGGAGGCGTTAAACGCGTTCGACGAATGATACTCGTAATTGCCACGATCTGCCTAAGTAACATAATCCGGTCGCTCTAAGGCCCAGATATTAGTGTTGACAAAAAGATATCATAACGGATAAAATGCGTAAAATTTCAGTTAAATGTGTATATCAGATACACAGTTTATTTGAATCACCACAGTCAGAGTTGAATAGGCTGTGTACAACCGATCAAATATTTGTCAAGTGATCGCGTTAAGATTCGGTATATGGCTGGAATTGACGTAAATCACGCGATGATCATTGATATATCATTAATATTGATAAAAAATTGTAATAATATATTTTACGTTGATATTAATTTTAATGTTTACTGCATCTCGATAATCGATCTCCGAAATTAGTTGGTTCGCCTTTCGCAAAATTTCGATTCTATCCGAATAATTTCTCACGATGGATTCTTAATGAAGGGGTGTGATATCGAATCACCGGAATATTATCGTGTGTTATACCGACTCGAATTTTACAAGGTCCACAAAAAGTCTCGACTTTAGTATAAAGTTCAATCACGAAATTTAATCATGTATCATTGCAACGTGAATTGTTATGCATATAATAATACTTAATAATTATAAATATTCGTATCCGTGCTGTGTGCGACGTTAAAAGTTGATCATCGGATTGTGTTTTGTCCATCGGCTCTCCATATGAAGTAGTTGAGGAATTGCAGCATCGCAAGATTGCTCGCGATATTCTGTACTAGCGCACGCGTGTGATTATTTTTAAATAAAATAATAAAAATCAAACAAGTAATTGTGTAAAAGTAATCGCGCTACGCGGAATATTTTCGTCGTAATGTGAAAAAATCAGACGTGTTTAATGAGCAGCTAAATATATATCATATATGATGCATTATGAAATTCTGCTTTGTAAGATTTTAATGTTTATATCATACTTGAAATTTCTCTCCGCACGTATTCATTCTGTTGCGGTAAGAATTAAATTGTTTGTCGCATGTGAATGAGAAGCGAAAGATAAATTATCTTGCTAATATAGGGTGTTCTTGCTATTAAAGGCAGCCGTTTTATATGTACGTTTAACGAAACGTATTATTATTTGTGTGATCGTGAATGACATGAAACTCTACATTTTTTTTGTAAGAAATACACGTATAGAGAAAAATAACGAAGCATAAGACACGTAACATTCTTGTTATCGCATTTAAATAAAATGTACAAATAACAGAGCTTATATGTATATGTATAAACATAGGCACCAAATATCAATTTTTATAAACGATATCAGCGAAGAAAAATAACAGCATCCTCTTTTGGAAAGGAGTTGTGTAATAAATGGCTGTTGAGTCAAGAATTAAATATCATTTATTATTTTATCACATTCTCAATTAACTACCATTATAAACAATGTTCGTACCGCTTCCTATCATTGCCACGCCTTCTTAAATTGAATTCAATTTCATTAACAAAATATTTCTTGGTGTATCAGCGTGGAACTTGACGCTCTTAAATGTGATTAACGCGGTATATTATATCTGTACAAATAAAAGTCAACGAATGATATTCAAAGACTTTGATCGTCATCGAAAGAAAAAAGAAATTATTGTGCTTGCTAATGGCGAGTATACACGCGTGTGAAAGACAATTCGTATAAAGAGGAATCAACAGATCCATTCGTACCTACTGTCCCCCACGTCATTGATGGTAGAAATAGCAGTCTTTCTAAAGTACTTGGACGTGTATATTGCACACACATGCGACATTCTTTCCCTTTTCTAATTTATATAAGCAACTCGTACAAAAAATAGCGCCCTGCTTTGTGCAACCGCATGATCACGCATATAATCGTCAATTAAATGAGGTCAAATAAACAAAATCAAGTCGCACATTTAATGCGCCGTTCGCTGTAGTACTTGAGATTCTACCTCTCAAAATATGTATATCGATCGTTAATCTTTCGTAAGGCCAATCATTCTTCTTCCCGAAAAGAATATAGCTTCCGACCTCCGTCGGCGTGGATTTTCGTTTAACGGAAAATGTACATTTTCAAAAAAGAGCAGCATTTCAGGTAACATATAAAATAGGATTTACTCTCTCCCCTGTGTATCTCTCATTTTCTCAAATACACGCTCTCTCAGACGTAGGCCGCAATATGTAAAGAACATGAGCTATATTACACAGTTAAGCTTTCAGGGGTCGCAGAGCCCGATAGGACAGTGAGATGCGTAATATCGCCGAATCGAGCGTAACGAAGAGATAATAAGCTGTCGTCGCGTCCAACATCACCGAAAGGACATTTTAAACATTGGCACATTGTAAACTATTTTATCTTTATTCTGATTATTCTCTTTACGGCGTCGAGCGCGCGGTGGCAACGGTCACTCGCGCGAATCGTCTCGCGTATCATATTTATTACAGTATAGAGAGTTTCTTCTGCACTTTGTAACTTTACTTTGCGATAATAAGATGGCAAACGTCGTCTCCTCCGGGTGACGAGCGCCGAATAAATTCCCGATGTGTGTTTGCGTTTCCTAGCGTAACGATCGCAAGCCTTGTACGTACAATGAGAAAAATACAGTAGATGAGTAAAAAGATATTAGTGTGTGTCGGGCGTTAAGGGGATGCTGGAGCCGTAGCCGAACTCGATCGGCGTCAGTAAAAAAGACCGGCGAACTATATCTGTCCTTGTATAGACAAAGATATAGACAAGGATAGCACGCTACATTGCACGCACACATACGCACGATGCGCACCGACATTATACTTTTATATTACGCTTCCAAATCTTGATTTGGGGGGTTTATCGATGTTTTTCTTGTTGTGCAATTCGGGGAAACTTGTTTTCGCGTTCGTACCAATGGTATATCTCTTATATGAAATACATCTTGTGACGAGCTGACAGCTCGCCGCAACTCGAGACGCCATATTGGGATAAGAGTAGGATAAGGAAATCTGTACTTCCGTAATTTTTTCTCGTTTTCTATATAAAATCGGAGTTTCCCCGAATCATTAATGTATGTACTGCAATTCTGGAGAAGGATTTTTAATTCTGTCAAATTAATACGACGCTACGTGCCGACAAAAAATGCCGGTAAAACAGACGGCTCCAGCATCCCCTTAACGCACCGCGCGTTACAAGCACGAGGTGCGACGCTCGCCTTCTAGATAATATTCGAAATATCTCGGTAATAATATACGCACACCGATGTCAAAGGATCCGGCTGAAGAGAACCTCGAGGGGGACCTTCAACATCGTCCTGCATCATCACGCTACTTCTATCGTTCTCTTTCTCGCTCTCTATGCACACAGCAGTCAGATTGGCCTTTACATATTTTTTGTTTCCTATAGATGAGATTTCACTAACAATTCGTTCTCGTCGCTATACTTAGAATCAGCTTATCTTTACATCACATTTACAGTATTCCTGCCGATATGTGTTTGTTCACGTGGCACGGTACTTTGAATACAAGCTAAAGCTCCGTCTCTGAATCTCCCGTTTTCTTTTCTTTTTTTTTTTTTCATTTTTTTCTACTTTTCTTTAGAATTTTCATCGCAGAGCCATCACAACGCGCGCGTCTTATTAACGAAAAACGAATGTTTCCTAGCGAATCTCTCTTATTAGATGACATGATGTTGATTACATGCGAAGCACTTTAGCACTGGAATCGAAAGAACGCAAGGAGTGTGTGTTTACTCGAACTACAACTGCACGGTCAAAATAATATATATTATCTATCGAAACATCGTACCGATGAGAAAAATACGTACGGCGTGCGCGCGATAATTTTCAATCCTTCGCGCACACATACACACACTAGCTAATTTGCATCGTGGATCGCTGTACGTAGATCTCTTACAAGTACGTCGACTTGAGCACCTGAAAAATCTACGAGTCCTAATCAAAGAAACTTGTCTCGCGCAACATAACGGATATTCGAACACGTTCAGTGATAAGCACCTACGAAAGTTTCTACTAATGGCACGTATGGTAATGTACCATCATCATGTCATCCAAGGCACTTCAGAAGTCAATTTATACAATGAAAGACACCAATAATATTCAGTGAATTAACCATACCCGAGGTACTTGGAGAAGCGTATAATTAACGGTAATCATTAGCGGTAATCGTGAACGTCATTTACTTATGTGCTTTATCGCGTTACCAGTAAACTTATTCTACGGCCATGAAGTAGTGTCCGTCGTTATTGGAGTTGTTTTAGGGCTGCGATCGAGAACACGAGACTCTGACACCAAAGTAAAAAGTACGAGGTCTAATCTCGAACTTTTTTAATCGGCGTTCCGATTCTTTTCCTTCGCAAAAAAAAGCTATTTTAAAGTCAAAACCAGGATCTTTCGAATAGACGAGACTCCACTATACAGACCGATGTTCTCCAACGCATCCCCAAGGTGATTATCGCATCGGTCGCACACATGCTCTTCTCTCTCTATAATTCTCTATATTATACTCTTACATCGAGAAGTGCCCGCTGTACGGACGGATGCCTAACATGATAATGCCGAGAGATTATTATATAGTTTAATTCGAAGAGAAAGAGAGAATACACTGTAACAACAGAGATGCCTGCTCGGTAAAGTGCACGTAGCGTTCTTTTTTCTTTTTTTTCATTTTTATCTTTTCGGTGCTCGGACCTTTCAACGAGAGCCACAAGAATGTCTACTTTCAGCTGACTATAAAACACAGAAATCGCTAGTCGGTCTCTGAATTTACTCGTGGATATGTCTCGCAAAAGATAACTTAGTTTCGCGATTAAACAGTAGTTTTACATTGTTCAGTTGCGTGCCTCGGCATCAGTTTATCAAATTTAATTATAATATTCATTCCAGCAATCGCACGCATTTCCACAACGGGACACGCGTTCAAAATATATTTTGATTAAGGCCTGGATTTTTAATGACCTTGGTGCATTCACTTCGATAACGATGTAAAGGCACGAAACTCTCGTCCGAACTCGATCAACAACTGTACATATTTATATTTCGTACGAATACAAACAAATCAATCTTCTGTTTTACCAGTCTTGATAAGGTAAAATTATCATCGTAAAAAGTGCAAATTTTTTACTGCATTTCTGCTGACGTCACGTGAAAATAATAACAAACAAGTCGATCATTAAGTAACATTTTCTTTCATCTCTCATTGACTCATATATTAACGAGGACAAATACTCGCGCTGTGTATAAATCGGTGCTAGGAATAAATTGCACTTTCGAGCCGATTTCCTTCTTGCGTCTTAAAGATAAAACGATACAAGCGTAAAATTAATTAGCTCAGTTCTCCATTGTCTGTCTAGCGTGCCTCTATCGTACAGTAACCATGTATATGGCACACACACCGATGTTTAAAAAATAATATTACTTTTTCTTTACGTATAGTATTTTTCTTAATAAAAAACTGTAAAAAATTAAGTATATATATAAAATATACATCAGCCCGTGATACGAAATATCATAACCGTTAAATCGAGACATAAAGTGTAACAGCAATGGAATACCTTTACGCATATATGAAAATAATTAAGATCGCGTTGCAATAGTAACTTTACAGAATTATTCCTCATGTCTATATCTTAAAATCAGGCACGCAAGATAGTCTATGTAAGTTTAGATGCGAATTTGTGCATTATGTACATCTTACATTTTGTAGAAATAAAAGTATAGTAGTGCTGTATATATTAATGTTAGCAGAATAATGTACATATATATGTTTTCAAGTGTCAAGCTAGCTTAGCAGATCCCATTCAGGGTCTTATATTAATATAATATCACTACGTATATGTTAAAAGAGAGAAATATACATACAGGATACATTTTGTGCAGTAAAATAGCACCGTGTACACAAGTGTCTGCTGTGTAAGCATTTACATAAGCGGGGGCATGTCTCAGCTATCAAAAAAAATACAGAAACATGCGTCAATAAAATAAGATAAAAGACAGACAGAGAGAGACAGAGAGAGAGAGAGAGAAAAAAGAGAGAAAAAAACAGATCAGGCTACGTCTCTGTGCATTAAGCGACCTCTCGATATCGTCTACGTTTTGATAGTAACTTTTTGCGGATTACTAACTGAAAAGTCCAACTCGACTTCTGTAAGTAGATAGGGAATATTCTATATCGTACCAAGGTGTATGTTACAGCTTGCGAGGATCGAATTACATAGGAACCGTAACATGGAATCATATTCATCCGTGTCTAACGGTACCTGGGTCTCTATGCTGCACAGAATTGTATCAAATAGCCGCGCTGCTACTTATTACACCGAATTTTATAAAATATAAAAACCTGTCGTTGTACTGTTCGCGTAATGCATATATTTATATGTATATATCTATATATACTTTATTATATATATGTATATATAGAACGGATTCGATCTAACAAAGTGCGCAGCCATGATCGCGGCACACGTTCTTTAAGTCTTATCTCTAGAGATGTAACCGCCTCTTAATCCTGTTATCAGATCGATGCGAAAAGTATTCTGCAAACTGCTACAAGCTATTGCTCATGCATGTGTAACATAGGAAACGTCGTAAATCATAAGAATGAAGCCTGCAAATGTAACTGTCACACTGCTATAGAAGAAGGTACAAGTCCAAATTGTTTCGCATGGACCAGCCAAAGCGAATTGTAGTTTACGCCTTTCGATGGTAACTGTGTTTCTGCGTGTACATGTATATATGTTTACGTGTATGTGTACGCGTCACTGGCGCGAAGCAAATTGGCTCTAATCTATCCCCCTCGCTCTTGTAGCTTGAAAACGACGGCTATGTCGCATGGTACGTTGCCCTTCGCGTGCGCGCACGTGACTCTAGTGGTGCTTAGGCTCAGCTCTTCTTATGCTTCCGTTGCTTTCCAAGTTGCGACACATTGTCCTGAAAGAGAGTGGACAGAGCGGTGCGTTATCTGTCCCACAGCTTGAAGCGTTTGTTGCACATGTATAGCGGCGGCGAGTACAGTTGGCGGGAGTGATTGGAATGGAGTGAGAAGTGAGATTCGTAAACATCAGGCTTGACACGGTGAGCACGGACTCGCGTGTCTGCTTCAATTGCTGAGATTGCTCGAGGGTGGCGGTCCCAGCGGTCCCGTGTGCTGGTTGCAGCTGACCTGCGCGTGCTCTGAAGATTGCGTAGGGTTGCCGCTGGAGCCTGTACCCTCTTGCTGCTGCTGCTGCTGTTGCTGCTGTTGCTGACCGCTGTTTAGCGCCAGCCGTTGCATCTGACGTATGACCGTGGCTGCGTGGTACGCTTGCTGCAGTCATGATACAAGAAAGGAACATTTTTGGTGAGCAAAGACACATAGACCATTAATAGCGTACTAATCAACCGGCGATACCAACCTTCCATTTCGACTTGGCAAAGTTCTTTTTAAGTTGTTCGGATACAGTACTATGGATGTTTTTATTGCTAGCCGCGTTGCCAGAAATCCTGAAAATATTAATATTGTATTACAACGTGCTATAGATCATT
>NW_020219906.1:496481-507845 GCF_003070985.1 Temnothorax curvispinosus | reverse complement strand
AAATCCTGAAAATATTAATATTGTATTACAACGTGCTATAGATCATTCATGTGCTATGTTGTTTAGTTGTTTATATTACGCATGAATAGTTGGTAAGTATGTGCGTGTATGTAAAAAAAAAATGAATGTAAAAGTATTTTAAAACGATGCGTAATAACGAGCTCAGTGCGCCATATAACAATGTAATTTAAAACTATCAGTAAGTCTGTCCACGTGTTCACATTTTGTTAAATTGTTATAAATTATTTGATTTTACAGAGCATGTTATTATTTGATATAATCATTGAATTACTCTATTCTTTAAACACAAACAGGGATAACATAGGTATATCATATATTCAACAGATATGTGTATCATCTACTTACTTAGTCCATATACAATATATATCTTATTTTATTAACAAATTCAGTTTCTGCAATATCCATGCAACTTTAAGATACAGAGATACATTAAAGTTTATGTTTAAAGCTCTCTTTGCATATCCTTGTTGTTATGCGTTTGCAAAATAACTCGACTATTACAGAATTTTATTATTACTGCTACATTAATATGCAAATATTCCAAATAAATCCTTTCGGTAATTTTCATTCTGACGAAATTCTAAAGATTCTTACCAGGGATGTGCAAGAGCCTGTTTGCACGTGTAACGTTCCTCGACATTGACGCACATCAGCTTTCCAATAAAATCCTTCGCAGAAGCACTGATATCATCCCAGTACGGTGAATCAAATTCAAATTCACCTGCAATAATCTTGTTAGCTCTTTGCTAAGTAGCTTATGCACATAGTAAGCATGTTCGTTATAATTATTTCGACCACACATTCGCGCATTAAAAAAAAATATTTAAATAAACATTCGCGAAAGATAATATCTTAAACCAAGCGAATGCTCTAGCATCTAAAAATTAAAGTAAACAACACTGTTATTCACCGTATACTCTTATTTTTCTATAACGTACGTTGTTTGCGTTAAATTAATTGCTTATTTATTATTAGCGTATATTGTAGAGAAAATCTAGAATAATATATCTTGAAAATGCGAAACTTGAAATTTATTTAAGGGGGAATATATATATACATATATATATACACCTAGAAACAAAAAAAAAGGTAATTTTCGGGAATTTTTTTCAGGGGAACTATTGGAATTGTCGGGTCGGGGTTTTTTGTAGTTAAAAATACACACTTTCAAGAATGTTTTAAATTTTTTTTATTAAAAAATGTTGCAAATTTACGGAGTACTGGAGTCGTGTACGGAGTGCCGTAAAAAAAGACGTAGCGATTTTCAAGATCGCTACGTTGAGTTCAAGCGCCCGCCATTTTGTAAAAAATCAATATTTTTAAAATCGGCTACGACACGCCAAAGATAATAGTATCTATTTTCATTTCCTGTTTGATTTTTTGTTTTAGATGATTTTTGACGAAGCGCCGCTGGGTACCGTCTTTTTTTACGGCACTCCGTAGACGACCCCAGTACTCCGTGAATTTGCAACATTTTTTAATAAAAAAAATTTAAAAGATTCTTGAAAGTGTGTATTTTTTAACTAGAAAAAACCTTGACCCGACACGTCCAATAGTTGTCCTGAAAAAAATTCCCGAAAATTACCTTTTTTTTTTCGTTTCTATAGGTGTCTATTCCCCCTTAATATTTTATAAATCCAATTAGTTTATCAAGTCTCTCGTATGCGATTATCGATCCTAAAACTAGTGACTGAACCGCCGTAACACCGTATTAAGCTTTATCGCAAGCGCAAACCGCTGTTTGAAAATTCATGTTATTACCTCTCAGAATTTGTGCGAACAGATTGGCGTCATTCTCGTCGTAAAACGGAGGATATCCGCACAGGAGGATGTACGAGATGACCCCTATACTCCACACATCCACCGCTTTTCCGTACGGTTTCTGCGCCAAAACCTCGGGTGCTGTGGATCATCGAAATAGTGAACGTTTGATCATCGATGCTTGAACGCCGTCTCTATTTTTTTTTCTTTATTCCCTTTATTCGCACTAAAAACTCACCGACGTATCCCGGCGTGCCGCAAGCGGTCGCCATAATCCCAGAATCTTCCATCTTCGATAGGCCGAAATCGCTGATCATGATTTTGCTATCCTCGTCCGGACTATAATACAGGAGATTCTCCGGCTTGAGATCTCTGTGAACGACACCCTGTTCGTGCATATAATCTACCGCCTCGAGCACTTGTCTTATTAAACCGGATGCGTCCTTTTCTGTGTACGAGCCTTTCTCGACGATTCTGTCGAACAGCTCTCCGCCAGTAACCCTATATAATTTGTAGTATTCACCTTTTCAGTATCTCAGATGTCTTTGATATTATATATTATATCAAGGAATAGTAGAAATACGCCGTACTCACAGCTCCATAATTAAGTAAACTTTGTGCTTGTCCTCGAACGTCTCCAGCAATTGAACGATATTGGGGTGGGTTAGCCTGGAATAACATCATGTTTTCTTTTTCTAATTTAAAGCTATTATTACGTTTACAACAAAAATTGATTCAATGATTTTTATTAATATGCCGGATATCAGAATAATCTTCACTGTATAATAAGTAGAGTATAAGTCACGTTTGTTTTACTTTATATTGTTTACTCTGTATCGTTTAATGTCTTTCTCTAAAAGAATGTAAGATAAAAATAAGATAAAAGTTGTTCAAAGGACAAAACGTTGGCAATTTTTAATTTATAGATGGCTGTAATAAATTGTATATAGCAACACATTATGCGTATCCCATATCTATATCTTAAGAAAGACCAATATGCAGAAATTATAATTTAATGATGAGAATTTCAATCGTTTAGTAACATAAAAAATTTGAAAAAAGATTAACGCTCCCCAATTGTGAGTATTATCAAATATAAAAAAATTAAAATACTCTCTCATTTTTCGAGATATAGATACAAAACTATATACAACATTATTCAAAATGTATATAATCGACTCAACTTGTATATAATTAATTAATATGTAAATATATTCGCTGTTTTATGATTGATAAATTTTTACATATTATACATATATAATTAACAATCTTGGAACTTGTAAACTAAAATCGTAATAAACTTGAACATGGTAAAGAACATTAAGTAGCACGGCAAAATTAGCTCAATATTAATTGCACGTGCATATATATATATGTGTGTATATATATATATATATATATATATATATATATATATATATATATATTAATAAAACATGCTATTTGCTAAAGTTGTATCTTGAACTTGGCACACAGATTGTTGTTTAAATAGGGACAATCACATCCACGTAGAGTCGAACTATTTACCAAGTATTACTCAATAGCAACAAAGCAATATCTACCAAATATGTACAAGGATCTAAAAGGGATATAAGGGATTGCCCATTAACTATTCAAACTGCATTTGCAACGTGTTATGTAATCAAGTACGTCAATGTAGCACGTTAACGTCTAATGAATATGAGTGAATAAGAGGGAAGAGGTTTTCTCTCCAAGTCGCAATTATCTCATAATGACTCTACGCAGTAACAACCTTTGCTCAACTTAGCTTATCCCACATTGTTTTCTCGTGAAGCTCGAATATTTACTTCATTATCTCTTGTACATATTTCACGTTATATTACCTTGAGAAAATGTGTTCATTAAACAGCTAGCTCGTTAAGATACGAGCTTCCGTATGCAACGTACGTGCTCAAATCTGTCGCATATATCGAGTCACTAAGAACGCTAGAGAGCATCGTATCGTATGAGTCAGCACGTGGATATGTGCAAGTTTTTTTTTCATAGATGGGATATATATAAGCGTGAAGTATTTATGTTATTATATAAGGCGATATTTTTTTTTCTTCCTCGTAAAGAGCGCGGCGCATTTATTCTGATTTATATGCAGCAATCTACTTGTGATTTTTGTAGAACCTACAATAAAGACAATCTGATGATAAATAAACAAGTAGTGTTAAAAATGTAACGCCGTGTAATATCTTTTATAGTGCCTACAATTAAATTCACACAATCGTAGTAAGTTTTATTAATAACTACTTGTGTTAATCAATGGAAAAAAAAAAGATTATTTCGATGCAGCAAGCAGTAATTAATCAACGTAGATATAAATGCGAACACAATACGTTTTAAAGAATAAAAAAAATCAAATGTTTTAGCTTGCCATTCCTTGGATAAATAGTTAAATAAGTATAAAAATGTCTAATGCTTTTTTTAAATTTGTTCTATGCATGAGTTGTCGATCACATAAACAAACAAATTTTTGCGACATTACTTTTTCTAATCAGCAATCACGTTTATAAAATTGTACATGATACGATTGTTCGCGATACGTGGAACATTTTATCCGTTCTTTCATGAGGCACCTTACGTTATTTCTTTAATAGAAAACACGTCTTATGATACGTAAAGTAACACAGTTTTGGATTGAAATTTAAAAAAATTATCAGATTACAATCTTATTCATTCACTTTTTAATGTATTATATACAAATCTTTTTCTACTAATATTTTATACTTTTGTATGACTTTTAATATGAAATAAATACACAAACGAAATTATGTATGCTGTAGAACGTACAAACAAAATTTAAAAGCATAATTGAAATAAATTTGAAATTTTCTGCATGCCTGCGATGTGATAAATGTTTCTCATAAATTGCGCTGTCATGCCGTCATAACATGAGTAATATCTTGTTATCGCGATGTCAATGTAAACGCACTGTCACTTCATTCTGAACGAAATCTTTATCTAAATACCGATATTACGAGATGAACAAGTCTCTCGATTCTTATCGCGCGAAATCAGATTCCACTCTGTGATTAGAGCAGTATTATCTAACGGCTGTCGTCAAATTTATTTATCGTCAATTCATATCGTATTCTCACTTAAAGAGTCGTTCACTTTTACGACGTGATTGTAAGCTCACACAGAAAATTGCATGTGCAGTTGGAAAAAAAAAGAAGCATTCGCACGTCCCGTTTTTATTTTCGAGTACGTTTTGCATAAAGAAGAAAAATGCCACAAAGTGGTTTTATTCGATACATTAGCACGAGTAAAACCGGCATTCTGACAGAGGCGCTTTGCAGCAACGTTTATCTCTTCCGCGTAAAATTATCCCGAGAGACATGGAGGAGACTTGCAAATTCTTCTTTCATCTGTTCGCAGTAGATCCTCGCTTAACGAAAGGTGGCAAGTACAAGGATACCAAAACTGTGTTCTACATCGTGATGACGTGCACAGATCGTGCACAGATTGTGTTTGTTTATATATATATATATATATATATATATATATATATATATATATATAACAATACATAATCTGAAATGTAAAAATGTATGGCATATCTCGTCGAGTGATACAGAATATACTGAGAGCGGTATAGGTAGCTGGTGCCCATACTCTGGAGCCCGCACTTACCATCTCTTTTCGCCACTACTATCCGACGTGAGTGATCCGCCACCACTCTGTGGTGTCGCACTTTCACTGAACCTACGAAGTATAATAAAAAATACCATACACAATTACATAATATTACATCGGGAGCAGCTGATCGCTTACGATCGCGCAAAAGTGTCTCTGACTCTATACTCTTTACCATTGACGAGCTCCGTTCTCTCCCAGCGTGATGTATAAAAGATGGATTTGTGTGATATAAATTGACGTATAGTTATACAGACAACACGGTGCAGCAGAGTTAGTGTCGCGTTATCGCGAAAGGCAGGTGGTAGTGGTTATGAAAATAGATGTATCTTTACCTTCGACACACCTATTATCAAGTGTGCGATCGATGTTGATGAATTTCCACGTATATGCATGCAGTATTTCTTCTTTTCGTGAAATTTGAACTCCAGTACGCTTCGTTGTAGCATAAATTGAATTTTTTATACCAAGTTTCACATCCGTTATATTTAAGAGAAAGCATCAACCTTGCCGTTATAATGTATATTTTGCGGCTTCGCGATGTTGGTGCGTTTAACATGATGTATAGAGTAACTTTTCAGTTATAAAACTCCGAACAATATATGTACGCGTGTATGTGTGATATATATGTATGATACATGTATGATGTAGCACCTTGTACTCCTGCAGTGTTGATCAATAAATGATAACGTAACAATACAGGATTCTTAAGCATCGATCTTTCTTTATTGTAATTACTGGCAACTCTTTTAGCATGTCTCGATTTAGCTGATATATAAGTCGCAATAAAATAGATCAAGGACGACAGAAAGAGCTCAATGCTAATAAACATCGAAAAGTATCCACGTATCTAGCCAAAGTGTTGAAAGAAACATTGTAAATACATATATCCACAAAGATAAAGAATTATAACAGAAGACTTCTGAGTCTGCATTATGTCTGGGATATGTTTAACAGCATCGAGACAATATATATATATGTATGTATGTATACGTATACGCTTATATATGAGGCACATTATTTGCATACAACATCAAAGATAATAGAAGGACAGACGACAGCCATCAGAGCTCACTCCCAAGTGCCATATCACAGCGCTCCTCGGAAACAAAAAGGATCTTTCCGAGAGTACGTTATGTGAGTTGAGCTTCACCATGGTAACATCGTGTAAGTGAGAAAGCACAATGATTGGGCAGCTTATAGATTAGCTCGTATACTTGTCCCACACGATCAATGTAATCGAATAGATATCGGACAACTTATGGTTTACAAAATAACTCCGAAAAAAGCAAAAATCAACATTCGATGACCTTTTAGCCTTACACTTGCGATGCCATATGGTATATGAATCTATTTGATATACTCAAAGCTACAAGGGGGATGTGATACTCAAAGAATAATATGATTCTTACGAGATGAAGAATGTTTGTTAAAGAGAAGCATGCGTACAAGTATATATATCGAGGTCGATTCCAGCGATAATAGAGAACTGGTACTTTTATTACTCAAAATTATCAGTTTTCCAAATATATACCTAAATATCAAGAGGCAAAACTATGTATACTATAAATAAGGAAACTTACAGTTTCTGGTGAACAAAAAACTAAATCTATCGAAAATACACATGTCCCAGCTCTCAGAATCGCTTTGCGTCCTACCTTCGCAGAACTTTGATTTCGTTATCTAACGAATCTTCCTTGCCCTTTAGCGCCTTCTTGTCGATGATCTTCACTGCAAACATTTGACCCGGCTTATCTTTACTCTCTGCCAGCCTGACTTCGGAGAATGCTCCCCTAAACAAAGAAAAATACGATATTTAAGCACACGCGGTCAAAAGCAAATTTAATTACTATCAGAGACCGTATATGTTTTTTTTTAATGGTATAAATTATTCGTGGAATTAAATGGTTAATTTCTTTTTATAGATTAAAAAGTTATCCAGTTATAAGCTGGCTTTCAGACACATATGCAACAAATAATAAATTTCGACACACGTATTATATGAAATACATATTAAACGTTATAACGGATATTTTGAAATACATAGAATGCATTAAAAAAAAAGTATTATTTAAAAAAATAAAAAAAAATTATTTTACATTTATTTTACATTTTATATTTTCTAGTTTTTCAATAAACAAATTTAAAACGTGTGAATAAAACAAGTATGATTTTAATTTCAACGTATTGTTACATAAAGGTAGGAACGATATAACAGGACGTTTAATAAAAAATTTAAAAATCTATTTCTTTAAATAAATGTAAAAATTTTTAGCTTTCTCTTAAAAAGTAAAAAAAAGCTCTTACAAAAAGATGATGTTGAACAAATAAAACTGATGATACATATATTCAACACGTTCCCGACCTTGTTCATATTATCTGGTAATTTACTGTCAAACAAAAATGTTTGATTTTGTAAGCGGGTCAATATATTCGTCTAGAAATTTACGAAAATGACAGAAACGTTGCATTTAATATAAAATAGTATTACATGTTCGATATCCTCGGTCAATAAAATATTCGTCATGTTGCAATGCATTGGCAAACTGTTACATAAACGGCACAATAATTGACAAATAGTACTGATGGATTTAATTATAGAATAATGTGTCAAGGAGACTCGCGCGTTCTAAACATTTTTTTTTAAAGTTGACGTAGATAACGCGCGAGGATATAGAAAACAACGAGGAAAAATGTTTTACGTTATTCAACGCGCTTGTCCGGCGCTGATCCCAATCTAGTCAACAATCGCCAAGTTTAGTCAGAGTAAAATGTATGTTGCACGTTTAAGAAACCACGTTCAAAGTGCCGTTACGGACGCATAGACATTAGATTTTAATGCGATTTAATGCATACTAAGGGACGTTCAAAAACATCTTTTTACGCGCGACGTCGCAAAAGGAAAAGAAAAAAAGTCGACGCAAAAGTCGTCCGCTCGCAGGATAGGTATTCTGATGATGAAAAGCGCGTCCAACGCGCGAAAGAAAGTTATGTCGCATTAACGCGCGCTCGTCTACGAGAAAAAAAAGGAAGATTAAATCGCGACCACTTTTATTTATCCATCTAGCACGCGGGCGTCTCGTTGTCTGTACGTAAACGAAATCAAGTGGAAGACTCGTGTCGAAGGCCAAGACATTTACACATCTATTATATAATGTCCAAAAGTCGGACGCCTTTTCAATCGCCGCGCCGCGCCGCGCCGGTTCCCCGGTCACGTTGATATCGGTTTCTCCCTATCGAACGCGTCGAAAAGACGAATCACGTTCCAGTAGTCTACTGATTCTTACAAGTTGGTCTGCAATACAGATAAATAGTGTTGAATAAAAGTTGTATAAAAGTAAAGATCGTTCAAAATCACACAGCCGCAAAATAAGATTATCTCCATTCTTCCTCTCTCCGACCGTAGCTTGACGTCGCGAGACACGCTTCACCTTGAATCGTTAAGTTAATCGTTTCATTTAAAAATAAAAAGGCCATTATAAAATCCGACGTTTTCATTCAGAAATCTATTCCAGAACCACGCGAGGAAGCTGCGGTTTAAAGGGACATGCGGTGGCAGCCTGTCGGATCCTGTATTCATATGCGTCATATTTCGTCGGATTTAGAGCGGACGGGAGATGATCCTGGGAGATCGCGCGAGATGCATACTACTCATATCGCGTTCCTGCAACCGGGGGAAAATAAATAATCGAACGCGAGCTGTGGGTAAATACATGCGCGGGAACGAGGAAGAACAATATTGCGCGTGGATTTCAAACGATGCTCATTTTCATCCAACACGTTTTCTCACCGTCGAACACGTCGTCCGTTTTACCAGCGTTGTAAAAAAAATGTTAACGTGTGTCAACATTCTTCTGATGGGTCGGTCCCGATATTACATAACTGTTCTCATCGGCACGCCGTTACACCCAGGACGTGAGATGTCAACGCATATGCGACGCGTGGCGGGCGCGAAAGTGTCGAAGCTAAAACGCTTAATCGATCACGGAAAAGATATAACGCGCAGATATACGTGTCGACGACGTCTTGCAATATATCACGGCATCGTTGCGCGAAACGGAATGCAGGAAACATAACAAAAGTGGAAATAATACTGCTACAACGTTATGTAACTTGGATTTTCTATTCGGAGAGGAGAACTTGACGTAAATATATGTATATACGTACGCGTATAACGAGGACAGATAGCCGTTTATCTTTATCGGAAAAAATATCGCGACTTCATATTTGTTTGCGTATGTGTACGCTCCGTCGGACGTGGATTCCCGTAATGACGTGTTTTCTTCCAGAGAAAAACGCGCGAGATTGAGATCTCGGTCTGTTATTAGCTCTTTAATAAGCGTAAATGGCGATTAGGCCGGAACGTGGATATCCGTTGAAGCGCTGTATCAAATTAATCCGCGAAGGAAATGTGTTTTTATCCGTGGACGTTTAATCCGTTAAACTCCTGGCCCGGCAATCGTTAAACGTCGCGTCGCGCGGCGCGGCGCGATACGCGCTCCGACGATTAACGTCCCGCTAAAGAGGCCGGGTGGTTGTTTTACTACAAAAGAGAAACATGTGTTAGAAACGTGGTTCCCTCGGTGCTCCTCCGCGTCGAGGGTCGAGGGAAAGGGGAGGGAGTGCAGGTGCAGGGACATACTTACGTTCCCAGCAGGTCCTTCAAGATGTACTTGTCCTCGATGCATCGTTCGTCCTTCTTGATCTTCTTGTTCGTGTCCTTCCTAGTCCCGAAGAGCGGCATCTTGGGTCTCGCGCGTGTACGTACGAATAACACAGCGTATATCACCGTATACGCAACGTACGCCCGTATATCTGTCACAAACGGCACACATACACACATACACACACTGTATCGGAGTGGAAATATCTTTACGTACGACTACGAGTATACGACCCGCTCGGGAACTCCTGTTCGTTAACGCAGGCCGCAAGGGATCCGTCGCAAGGTCCGCGCGCGATGTACGAGCCGATCGTATCGGCGATCGCGACTCGTCGTTGTCCTCCGACGCACTGGGAGCTGGGGCTGGGAGGACGTACCGCGGTCGCCGAGAAGCCGAAGCCGCCGCCGCGTCGCCCGCGTCAGACGCACCGCCGAATCGTCATTCTCCGGACGACCGGGGAGGGTACGCGTGAACTCGCGACCTTTCGGATCGCGACGGATCGCCCGCGATAGCGATAGCAGCAGTCCGGCCCGCCGCTCTTCCCGCCGCCGCGCGCCGCGCCGGCCAAAGTAGTCACCGTAGTTGCAGAATGCAGCTTGCAGCAGTTTTCTCGCACTCCTCGCAGGATCGCCCAGCCGCGCGGAAAACTCGTCCGTCGACCACTCGATCGCCGATCGCCGAGCAGCAGCTTTTCCCTCGCTGTCTCTCTCGCGTTCGCCACCGCCACCGCCACCCGCGCGGACTCGTGCACGCGTCTTCGTATCGGGCTCAGGGTCGCGGCCTCGCCGGACAGCTCGCGTTCCTCACCTCTCCTCACCTCACCTCACCTCACCTCACCTCACCTCACCACGCCTCGTCTCGCGTCTCGCGTCAGCAGCAGCCGCGGCGTGCGTAATCCTCTATCGCGCCACCGACGCCGTCGCCGTCGCCGTCGCCGTCGCCGTCGCCGTCGCCCCTCGCGTATCTCGCGATACGCGTTCACGTCCACGCACGGACCAACCGCGGGTCATAATGTCAGCGATAACCTCGTGGCGCGCCACTGCGATAACGGCTCGCGCATCCGATCCGCAACTCCCAAGTCCCAGGAGATGACGGAAATCGGGATAGGCCGGGGATAGGCGAGAATGACAGCGCTGACAGCGCGCCGTAGATTTCGCGCGACGTGCGGTGCGCGGTTCGCCAACGTCGGTTTGACGTCACGCGCGTCCGCCGTCCGCGTCGTCGCGACCTCTATGAAGTTGGCCGGACAACTTCAACGTATCGAACTTTCATT